>NW_009915010.1:144618-184682 GCF_000696875.1 Nestor notabilis | reverse complement strand
CTACCGAACCTGGCCTTGAACATCTCCAGGGTTGGAGCATTCACAACTTCCTTGGGCAACCTATTCAAGTGCCTCAGCACCCTCACTGTGAAGAACTTCTTCCTTAGATCTAACCTAAAGTTCCCCTGTTTAACTTTGAACCCATTATCCCTTGTCCGGTCACTACAGTTCCTAATGAAGAGTCCCTCTCCAGCATCCTTGTAGGCCCCCTTCAGATATTGGAAGGCTGCACTGAGGTGTCCACGCAGCCTTCTCTTCTCCAGGCTGAACAGCCCCAATTTTCTCAGCCTGTCTTCATACGGGAGGTGCTCCAGTCCGCTTATCATCCTGCTTGCCTCCTCTGGACTTGCTCCAACAGCTCCATGTCCTTTTTATGTTGAGGACACCAGAACTGGACACAATACTCCAAGTGAGGTCTCACGAGAGCAGAGTAGAGGGGCAGGATCACCTCCTTTGACCTGCTGCTCATGCTTCGTTTGATACAGCCCAGGATACGGTTGGTTTCTGGGCTGCAAGCGGACACTGAAGCCTGCGCATGTCGAGTTTCTCATCAATCACCACCCCCAAGTCCTTCTCCACAGGGCTGCTCTGAATCTCTTCTCCGCCCAGCCTGTAGCTGTGCCTGGGGTTGTGCTGACCCAGGTGTAGGACCTTGCACTTGTCTTGGTTAAACTTCCTGAGGTTGGCATCAGCCCACCTCACAAGTGTGTCCAGGTCCCTCTGGATCCCATCCCTTCCCTCCAGCGTATCAACCACGCCACCCAGCTTGGTGTCGTCGGCAAACTTGCTGAGGGAGCACTCAATTCCAATACAAGTCAGGACCTTATTTATATTCACATCTTGTAAGAAAGGCTGTCAAGTTTACAAGAAGTCACAAAAATTATGCAAAAATAGCATGTTTGTATCCAGTGGGTGAATTTTGAGCTTCCATAACTCAAGATTATGAGCCTTGTCCACAACTCTAAAATACTAGGAAATGTCTTTTCTCCCTCTTCCCCCACCAAGGAAGTCTAAGCTATTCGTGTAATTATAGGACCAGAAGACAACTGCAGTCAATGAAGACTCCCTTGATTTGCACAGGCTTTGAACCGGGCTCTAACACATGCCATTGTGTTTGCAGTTACCATTCATGGACTTATACACTTCCTTAGGCACTTGGTCATGTAAAGGCAGAGCAGAGTAAATCAATTTCTTGAATGCTGATGGCTGGATCAAAAATACCATGTCTCGTGACACAAAGCAGTGAGACATCAGGAACATGAGCCTTTAAAGCTGCTCAAAAGACTGGGGCTATTTTAACGGGTCTGAGCTCTTGCCAATACCGGTATCTCTCTGCACTGCTCTTTAGTTGTATGTCCCATATCTAGTCGATATTCCCCTTTTATTTAGTATCTATAACTTTTTTCCTTCTCTCACTTTCTGGACTCACTTTACTGCTAGATGTGGGGGGTTCGTACACAAGTTTCTGCACTTTACCCCTTAGATGTTTGGCAAACTCCAGTTTTGCCTTTCAATAAGGACAAAGTGCTGTACTTATTTTGCAGAGGTAAGAAGTAAATGGCTGCCTAGCAATGTCATGTCATCTTTCCAGAGATAATATCTCTTTGGAGAAATGGGTGGCTGCTCCCCAACCCAAAAAAATCCATGCTTATCTTGAAATAACAATAATAATGATAATAATAATAATGATAATAAACCAATGCCCCATCACTTCATAAAATTCACTTTATAAAGCAGGTAAAATGCTGATCAATTTTAAATCTGATATTCTAATTAGAAAATGTTTAATCTGTTGCAGTATCCCTGTGTTTATCATTGTTCTCTGCCCAGTAATTTTTGTATGGGTCTGTGAATTTTGACAAACTTTGAGAGGAAGTTTCTGAGACGTCAGAAAGGCATTTCATTCCCATATATTTTTCTATACATATATGTAGCAGGTGGAAAGTAAAATTAGCAGAGAACCTTCACCATAAATTCTGTGTTATTATGAAGCACAAGGAAACCTGAAAAAAAGGATAATCAGACTGCATTTGATGAAACAAAACACAATCTAACCTAGATATATAAAAAATAGAAACCCAAACTTTCTGAATTCTCTCACACATTGAATGTTTGGTTTGTCTTCATTTTTACTTCTCTTTCTTAGTTGAAGTTAAACCAGACAAGGAACTGATTGCACAGAGGAAAAGATTATGGCAGGACATAGCCATCCAAGTCTGGGCTGGTAACTAGAATGCAATTAGTCATTACTGGAGGAGCTTGTATCTGAAATTACCCTGTAATAAAGCTAGAATGAGTCTGAGATTCTCTCTTGTATAAAATGCCAAAAGTTAAAATAAAGGTAACTTAGTAGACATCTCAAAATGCATTACCATATAAGCAAAAGTTACTGTGCATTCGTTATTCATCTTATGCTTCATTATTTAACTTCTTTACATCAGCTTCGCTTAGGCACTACTACTAAAGGATGACTGATAGTGAATATAAGAAATAAATGACTATTTCAATCTAGAGTTAACAAAGTACTTACAACGTTATCTAAAGCTGTGAAACTTGCTTACATTTCTGATCTTTAATATTCTGTTACGCCATAGTAATCTCTGATTTACAGTGTTCAGTGTGCAGCCATACAGGGAGGAAAATATTAATTGTAAACTTGGTATTAATGAAGTAATTAATTTATCTTGGCAACAACAGCATTTGCCACCAGAAAAATCCAAACAAATGATAATAATATGTAAATAATTTTTATGCGTTTGGAAGGTAACCTCCATATCTTTGCTTGGATAATAGGTATTTTTCTGCATTAAAGGTCAAATCCCACTTGTTCTCTAACAATCTCACTGGGATTCAGTCATCTTCTGTAAATATATGTATATATATGAATATATGATGGTCAAAAGGGAGCCAACTGTGTAAATAGCAAGTAGAAATAGAACTGAAAACTATGTGTTTTGTTAATGTAATCTCGAAAGAAAGTGGCATGATTTTGGCAGAACAACTCAATGGCAAAAAACTGTAAAGAATCAGAATTTTACTCAGTAAAGTGAGAGTCCTGCTATGTATGGCAGATTTATCTACAGTATGACATTAAGACAAATTTTACAGAATATACATATTAATACACTTTTTGCAGCCTTATAGTACATGGTATAAAGTTTGTAAATAGCAGCAGTAACTTTTAAACTATAAATGAAGCTAGAATGCTGACCATTTAAAAAAATGTGAATGTGAACAAAATTACAGAAATATAGTGTAGGTTGTATCGATATAATGCTGTGGAAAGACCAGAGTAAGAACTGAAGCCAATTAATTTCTGTGTTATCTAAGATAGTCTTAAAATCTAAGGATTATTGCTTCCAAAGCACTGGATAGCACAGTAACTAAGAGACTGTGTCTTCCCTGAAACAGCACACCATGTTATAGAGCTCTGTAAATTTTCCTAGGTCATTAACCAAATCTAAATTAAAGGGTGAAGCAAACACTGCAGAACATTTCTTCCCTGCTGCCGATTTAATGCTCTTTCATTCCCAGATCTCCTCATGGAGACCAGCGGAGAAAGATAGCTGTGACTGAGCAGTGGCATGGGGCACATCCCGACTCTCTGAAACTGATGGGACTTTTTTCATGTAATTCACCTCGTGGGCTCAGCATCTTTTCCCTCTCCTCTTTGCTGAGTTATTAAAAGATAAAGAAGAGCAGCTGCTGCAGTAGGCATAAAAATTGACAAACTTACAATAGGTGATGCCACCTGTGCCTGCCTGATTTAATCACAGCCCAAACAATCTGCCATCCGTTTACAGTGGAGATAATGTTCAAGAGCATCTGAAAGTGACACAGAAGCAGGAGGGTGAGGGGAGAGGGAGCAGCATGGGAACAGTTTGCTCAAACACCCCTTTGGCTACAAAGAAAGTTTATAGAATGTGGCTAGTGGACGTGAAAAACCCTTTCCCTGCTTTTTTGTAGAAAGGGGAAAAAACCTGGTAAGCAGCTAACAAATACCATATCGAACACTTACATGCCAGATGGATTCAGCTGTACGGTATTATATCAGCTACTGCTGATCCATCTGTAGTGAATGCTCCTTGCCAGTTGCTTGGCTTAGAGAGTGTTTGGGAGGACATGCCAGGGGAGGAAGAAGCCTGTTTGCTGTACAGGCATAAGTGTCTTTTCTGCTGATCTCTCGTTGCCTCGCCTGCAGTAGTCTCCACTTCTTTTATATAATTATGTTAGCATAACTCTGGATGTTACCACGGTTAATCCTTGTGTGCTTCCAAATTCCAAATACCCACTTCATATGCTCTTAAGTTTAGAAGTT
Source organism: Nestor notabilis (assembly GCF_000696875.1). Classification (NCBI taxonomy): domain Eukaryota; kingdom Metazoa; phylum Chordata; class Aves; order Psittaciformes; family Psittacidae; genus Nestor; species Nestor notabilis. Next base: position 180,364 of record NW_009915010.1, on the reverse strand, counting down.
TACAAGCTTTCTCATTAAATATTCAACTCATCTCTGATAAAAAACTTCATGGGGCAGAAGAGAGGACTAAATGTATCTGATTCTCTTAAAGAAGCTTCAGCCTTAAGTCGAGGATGAGTTGGTATGACCTGCTGCTGTGAATGGTGGGTGTTATTCTTAGGTAAAGCTCTCTGCCATCTGATGTGTCTCCAAAACAAGACAGTTCATAGATACAGGACTTACTTCAATGAGCAGGTATATGTGTGTCCATCTTATGAAAACTGCAGCTCAGTGTTGAGTGTGTTGATAAATGTGTTAGTAGTCATAAAAATGTCTCAAACACAACAATAAGATCTAACTTCTGGTGAAAACCCCATTTATCTAATATAGACCCTATTACATCAACATTAAAACTTTTTCCCATGTCTTTATCACACAAAAGGAAACAGAAGGGCTATGTACTGATTTTACACTATTCAGTGATATTCAGAACTTGTCTTTTCAATACTACTAGAGCCAGAGGTTCTTCCTAAACAAAAGGAAGCAGGTTTTAAAACAACAATAAAAGCTCTGTTTATTTAAAGTCTTGTTTTCCTCCCTGTTTATCTCAAATATACTTACTTTTTTTCTGAACTTTTTCCTCATAGTCTGTTCTTCTTTTCTCCCTGCCATTTTAATAACCCACTCCCATCAGTAAGGAAGGACTTCCCCTGAACTTTCACCCCTAAAAGCAATCAAAATTATGCTATTCATATTAGTGGGTTGGTTACTGAGGGAAATCTGACATTTAAAGGTGCAAAATTATTATTATTATTTAAATTCTGAAAGCAATTAAATTCTGCAAGATTTAATAATAAAAACACTGTCTTTGTACACGCTACACTGTAGTCTTTTTAAATAACAGCCATGTACTGTAGGTAATTAAATGTTAGCAGAGATTGCATTCCTTACACCAGTCCAGGCTGTCACTAAGCCTTTAGACAATATTTAAAGAATGCCAAGAGCACGCACAAACTTGCTGAAATGTGAAAGGCTTCAAGGAACTACTCAGTATGGTTTGAGCTGTGGGACATTGGTTGACAGCTATTCGTGTGAGAGGATCTCTAAGATATTTGGAGTTTTTAATACATATATACTTCAGAGTTTCTCCTTTAACTGTTAAAAACTTTATTAATTTATTTTCTTGTTCTACATTATAGTAATATTTCTTAATCTTACAAAAAATATATTTATTCTGTTTTATTCTTTCTGTAGACAAAAATGGGATCCAGAGATTGGAGTCTGCTAAGGGTTAAGACACCCAAATTAAAATGTTCTACACACAGAGAAATATTGTCTTCTAGTCAAGACCAAAGCAGACAGTGCATTCAAATGAATCTGGAGAATGATTCCACTCACCTGAATTAGACACAACAGTATTCAGTTGCCTAAAGATGTGATTCTACTGCCAGCTGAGATTCCCTAGGTTATCTGAGAGGCCACAAAGGACTTAATAAACACAACAAGGGATATATGGGATCAGCAAGAGGAGACTAAATGGTTATCTATCTTGACATACAAAATCCTTATGCATCAATGTAATAGTCTTTCAACATCTAATACAGATTTTATCCTCAAAACAGCCTTATGGGCCCAGGGAATGAACTGTGTTTCTGGATTCCTGTTGCTTAATTGAAACAACCTATTCAATTCAGTAAGTTTATCAATTTCAGGTGACTTTTAAAGCATTTTAAGTTTCATTTATCAGACAAAGATCTTGTAGCATTATTTGTAAAATCTTAATTTTGGGTGAGAGGGAATTCTGTGACTTTTAACAGCTATCAGAACTTCCTCTTGAAAATTTAAACCGTGTTTAGGCAAAAGGAAACAGGAGGAAACAGGAGTGAAGTACAGAACTCTGGAACAGCTTGTCATCTGGAGCAGTACTGAGTCCTCTGAGACCACTGGACATCAGTATTGTCAACACGTGGATGCTTTCAGGCTTTGCATGCTGCTCAGTTTTGTATAACAAATTGTTACTTGAATAGACGTGGTCGAATTCGTTCATTTTTTTAAATGATGGAAAAGTATTTTGTCAAATAAGTCAATATTATAACAAATTTTTAACTGAAATATGGGCATCTAAATGGGGATCTTAATTTTTACTAAAACATTAGTCTTTACTAGGTAAAATAAATTAGTAGTTGTATGTATGAAATGTTGAAATTCTAAGTTGCTTAAAATGTTTGGAGAAAATTATCTCTGACAAGTCTTTATTTTGACTTTATTAAAAAATCATCTTTAATTGACTTACAAAATTTCTTTCTGTTTAAGCAAAGGTATTTTGTTGGGTTTGGGTTTTTTGGGGGATTTGTTTTGTAATACATCTTATAAAACATGTTCCTTAACAGCTTATAAAAAATTATTTTTAAGAGACTCAGTTTTAGTAAGTTTTGGTGTAAGTAGTTGAAGAATATGCTTTTTTTTCTGTTATATCTCTGGAAACGTTTGGTGCTTGGGGTTTCATTTTTGTGCTTTTTGCTTCTTTTTTTTTAATGATTGCTTACTCTTGGAATTTAAACTTTCAGCGCTGCATTGGATCAAGAATTAAATAAGGCTTTTACCTTTACATTTTAATTTAGACCTCCCTTAAGAGGTTACAGAGGTAAACAAGCTTAAAACTTATTTTTGGAGTCTTGTATGATCACTATTAGCTGTAATTCTTCAGAGCTTGTGGAATCTTGTGAAACCAGTCACAGATTTTTACACTGTTTAAAATTAAACTGCATCTGACCCAGACAGGAAAATTTATCAGCGTGTTTTTGAATGATATTTTGAAGCTAGTCACACTTGAAGGCTAAAACTAATGAAGATTATTGTCAGCAAGCTAAGAAGTTAAGGTAAAATGTACACGAAATGTACATGATCTTGGTTAATCTATAAATAATACTGTTTTTTTCTGCACTATTTCATTATTTCCCCTTAGTAATCTGGTCATAAAGCATTATATAATTAGTAAAATTACTGTAACATATGTGTTGTATTACAAAAGAATCCTTCCTCTTTGAAACTTCTCTTTCAGTATTTCAGTTACTCCTGCTTGCCCAGAAGTATATTCCCAATGAATGAATAAACTAATTGAAGCAATTTCTTTATTCATTTCATACTATCTTTCTTCAGGGGATATCGTCATAAATGAACAGATCTAACTAAGAAAAAAGAGAGTCGCTAAAGTTAGACTTCAAAAGCCATTTTCACCCTCTTGTGTATTTTCATGCTAATATCTCTTTTGTTTCCCCTTTTCCATTTCCACTGAAAGTTAAAAAAACATAAAGTAAATCTTTCAGAAATCTTAACAGAGAAATATGTCAAAACATCAACAACCTTTGAAAAGGTTTATCAGATCTGAAAAGAAATTTAAATAAAAACTAAAGCTCCGCTTTAAAACAGCACGGTACAACTAAGCAATAGTAGCGGGCATATGTAAGGCTGGTTCATGTATGCTGTTTATATATATATGTGTGCATATCCTATAATAAAGATATTGAACTGGACAGGTTCAATCAAAACAATGTAGAAAGACTTAGAGAATCGGTTAAGTTGTCTTGCAGTTTTTAATTTAGACATTATGATGATGGCCTGGATCTTAGTGAGGCATTTTGTACCTTTTATTCTGTAAATACGTATTTGGAGAAACAGGAAATCCAAAACCATTTATAAGTCATTATTCAATCTACTCACTATTGTTGCAAGCAATGTGGGGGGTGGGAAGGGGATAAAATGGCGAATATTTTATTCTGATTTTTCAAATTAAAGAATTTGGCTTTTCTAACTGTGAGTAATTTGCAGGCTATATTTGGTTAAATCTATTGTATCTAGAGAATGGTAAAAAGACCTGAAAATGTTAAAAATAAAAACATAGCTTTTGGAATACAAGCTTTTAGACTTTTAAAACCAGTTAGAAAAAAAATAAAGATCACTTTCCGTAATCCCATTTTGGTTTAAACTGAAATCTGTTGCTGTTTTTTACTATCAAATTAAAATAAAATACTACATCCACACATAACATTAGGCTTTATTTTCTTTGATCATAAGCAGTTCTTGGATGTCAGGTTGTTATCTTCATGAACTGAACTTTTGCCAAGCAATAGTATTTCCTAAATTGCTATGGAGTAAAACATGGGAGACAGGTTTTGGATTATAATCTCGGATCTGCTATTTTTTGTAACCTCCTCATCCACAAACTCAGAGCAGTTATCTTCATGAAAATTTCCCAGAGCAACAATTTTGTGGTTCAAACTTATCCTCCTTCCTTAAGTGTACATTAATTTAAAATACATATCTTACGTATCTGAGATTCAGGTATGTGGTATAGGGAGGAGAAAGTTATTTGCTGTCCAAACTTCAGACACTTGCTCTTTCTTCAGGTTATAATTCTTCTGTCCTTTACCTTTCAAATCAGTCACAGATAGTTGTTACAGAGTAGGAGCAAGGGAAAACCCTCAAATAATTCCTAAGCATATTTATCATTAATTTATCTTAGAAGGGTACAGTACACATGAGGGCATGGGTTAAAAGGAGAGAGTTTAGTTTTCATTTCATGTACAGTCGAAGATGCGCTGAAATTTGGAATTATTTTTCTTTTTAAGCCCTTAAGTAACAAACAAGCTCTGCAGCTACCCTGATTAAGTGTAGCAGTAAGTTAGGGCTGTAAACCCTTCTTTGCACAATCCAGCTACTAGCATGCTGCTCAGGCTAATGAGAAAAATAACAGAAACTTCACAATGATTTTCTTCCCTTCTCAGATGCTGGCTGGAAGCAGAGTTAATTGTTATTCTTTCTTCAGGGTAACTGTCAGGCCTTTAACTTGGTACTGTACTTGCTGCTCCCTGAGATAATGGAAACAAACAAGTACCAGAGTATATAGAAATCTGTATTCGTCACATGTTCATAGGCATTTTACCTAGAGTCTGCTGGGGACAGGGAGATGGGGGAAGAGGCTGTTATGTTAACTTCATTTTTTCTGCTGAGGGATTGCAAGTGTGTTTTAAAATAGTTGTCAAGCACTCAGTACTTGCACATCTATAACATAGCTGCCACAAGGCCTTTCTACTCTTGTATGTGTTTTGTTAGCTTCTGTCAGTTTATGCCATTAACCTGGTCAGGGCTCTGCAGGATGTCAGATTGGAGAGTTCCCTGAACTGTATTAGGATCTTAAAATTCAAGAGTCTCTTCAAATATCCTCATAGGTCTGTTTGTCCTTTTAGGAGAAAACAAGAAAAGTTTTCAGAGCTGTGCTCTGGATTAATCCCACTTAACTTCAGGCTTGTAACCTGATCATCCAATTGCTCTTGGTTTTCTTTGGAGGCAAGGAAAGGTGCAAAAACCTCCATAGGCCATAGGAAAAAGATTCCTGTATTAAATGTCATACGTTTTTCTCCATCTCTCCCAGCAGCCTTGTGTAACCTGGCGTTAAAAGTTTAATCATGATTAAAGAGTTGTTGGTACACTGAATTTTCTGGGATGAAGAATTTTGTTGTTATGTTTCTGTACTTAATCGCTAAAGAGCCCTGATTACCCTTTCCATGGTCTACTAAAATATGTTCAGTTGTAATTTTCCCTACCTACTGTTCTAATGTATACACAAATGCACAATACATGCACGTATGCATAATGATACAATTTTCCAATCAGCTCTAATCATAATAGGCTTCATCTGAACATCAAATTTTGACCCAAACCCAATTTTAATATTTGAGCATGGGGTGATTTTTCTTACTATTTTCAACTTAGATTATATTTTTTTCCAATAAATTCATTTATCTTCCTAGCTGTGTCTCTTTGAGGACCTACTGAAAGCAATTTATGGATTAGAAACAGTTTCCAAGCTCAGATTTATAAGTTGCATTAGGTAGTGATCATTAAAATAATGATTATGTGCAAATAAGTTTCCAAAAAATGACTTTGTTTCTTCTGATTCTGTAATATATATTCCTACCATGTTTTTCTCTTCAACTGTTTGTTGCTGTTTTTCAATGATAAATTCCTCAGATCTTTCAATAATCTTTAAGGATACTGAGTCCTTCCTCATTTCATGATCTATTTATTTGATTAATTTATTTACAGACTTTGTTTCTAGCAGTGTATTTTTTACTCCCTTTTTTTACATCAGAAAAAAAGGTTTATATAAAAAAACATGGTCAGTTTTTCTGCTTTTTCATTAATTTTCCACCTGTAATTTAAAACACTTGATGTATGTAAAGGCTGATATTCTAACACAAATGCACTTGCTTTGTAGCTAACTTTCTTACTGCCTTAGAACAATTAATGATGGCTATGGTAATTCTAATTTGCAAACATGTGTCATGCTTTTGCTTGAAAAGCTTGTAGTATATTATGGACATGACTGAACAAAGCAGGAAAAGGAAATCTTTTATGATTTGACAGAAGTCATAGGGAGAACTTGTCTTCATAGACCCAAAGGGAGTCTAGATGGCTAGCATTTGCTAACTACCATATTTTTCGGACAGCTAATGGTAGGTAAGGTGAATCCTCTGAATGATGGGAAACTGTGTATAATATGCCACTGGGGACTGAAACAGGCTCATGCTTCATTAACTGTTTTTTCTTGTTTATCTTTTGATTCTATAGATCATTCTATATAAACCATTCCTTAACATTGAGCAGTAAAATTTACTACTGGGGAACTGAGGATTTATTATTATTTGTTTAAAACCATCTTTATCATTTAGAAGGACTGTAAATAATTCCCCAGTTGCAGCTGATGTGCTTCCAATCCCTTAAACCAAGTTAAAACTACAATTCCTTTTTTTTTTCCCCCAAACTTCAATTATGTTACCTATCTATATAAAAACCATAAATACCAATCACTTACAAATTTACAAGGTATTCACATCTGTATTGTCTTGCTCTGGATAATGTGGGTGCCCTCTAGAGAGAACAGCAAGGAAACGACTAGCAAAAGCTCATAAACCAGCTACAGTGTTCTTACTCACCCTTGTACACACTGTCTGTAGTTGCTTCTATTCAGAACCTGTTCACATATTCTGAATCCCTTCTCCATTCTGACATGAGGGAATGGTGTGTTCACTAGAGAAGTGAATTCCATTCTTTCGGAAATGTTTTCAGTGAACATTAGGTTCTTCTCCCATTTCTTAAGGATTTTTTTAGGCTGAATTTCACTTATTTATTCCATACACAGTTATTCTACAAAAGTGCAATGTTTGCTGGGTTTCATGGTGCATTGAATAATCCAGGTAATCAGAGGAAATTCAATCTCAAATTTGGTACAGCATTATGAACCTGGTATGGCTTTCCTGGAGCTGATGGAGGAGCAGAAAGGAGAGTGAAGGAGGAATTAGCACTCCTTGCATCCTCATGTCCTGTTTAAAACCAATCTTTCCAGTCTTTCTTTAAAACCTTTCCTTTCCTTTCACTTTTCCTTTCAAGTGGCACAGCTGTCTGGCTGTGCCACTTGAAACTTTCTCAATCTGCACCACACACTTTAGCTCTTCTCTGGCCTCAGCAAAACTGCAGAGAATCAGTAATTTAGATACCAGGTAGGAGGTGACCACAATCTTCTACTTGCAATTTCCAGCTGTGATCCTGCACTGTAACATGACCTTGTGCAGGGTTCGAGATAAAGAAATGCTCTCCCCAGTCTGATGGGTGCTTTCCCCATTTACACTGGGGATAAATGTATTTTCTTTTCAATACAAATACAAACTGAATACAAACTGCTGTCTTTCCAGGGCTTGATGGAGAAGTCCAAAATGGTGTTAAACTTACAATGAAAGAAAACTTACAATGACAATTTCAGCAGAGCTGAAGACCAGTCTTTTAGTTTTGATTGACTATAATTGTACATTCAAGTGTACATATGCCTTTCCATAACAGTTCAAACAATTCTTGACCATTTTTTGTGAGAATAGTAACTTACATAGTGACCTTAATCCTCATATTTTATGATAACTAAGATGTAACTAACTCTGAGCAACAAATGGCTGATTGAAAAAACAGTGTAATCTTGACATTTAGTATAATAAGCAGTTATAAAACAGTTTATGATTTTTCACCTGACATTCTCCTATCTAAATGATACGATTTGCCACTGATGAAGTGGAAATTGTTCACTTCTTTTTATTTACAGATTTAATCTCTCTACAGCAGTCTGTGCTGGCAAACATTAAAGACCATTGCATTTTGAAAGGTGTCCAGGCTAGACAGTTGCTTTTGAAGATGTGTAACATGCCAGAAGATGATATTCTGTCTGTATAAACACAGGAGTTTCATCAGGTGTAAGCTTTTATATACTTGTTTGTATGGCTGAAGGAAGGAGCAGAGAGGTTATGCTGGTTAAGAAAGTAGGACAGTGGAAGTCAGGGAGCTGGTGTGTTGGTGTGAGCTCAATGAGAGAACTATACTGGTGAGGAGTGGCTGGTCAACAATGGAGGATAAACGAGACACATGGACTGAAGACAAAGTAGGAAGGAAAGTTGCAATTATCAGTACAAAATACTTCAGAGGAACCAGTTAAGAGTAATGTATCCTTTCTCTCTCCTTTCTTTACAGCTTTTGGCAGTCAGATAAAGGGCTTGCACATGCAGTAAACTTGTACACCGGCTTATGGAACAAAGCTCTGCTAGTTCCCTGAACTCCTTAGATCTCACAGGCATGCAAAACGCAATTAATGTTACGAATAATAGGATTTAGTCAGCTCCTGAGAATTGTCTCAGGCAGATTTCCACTTTTGCTGGGTACTACGTGTGCAATGTTCTCTAACAACCAGTGTGTACTCTTTATAAGCCTGTTGTGCCACAAAAAGGTTGTAGATTTGTCTGCAGATGTACTGCTTTCCCCATTCAAAAAGGCATCTTTACATACCTGAAAGAGTATTTGGGAAAGAAAATAAATGGCACTATGGGTGTTCTGTATATAAGCCATGACTCTTAAGACTCTAAGTCTTCAAGACATGAATTTTAATTAGCTTGTGCTGCCAAGAACTTTCTGCATATATAAAGATCAATATTTTTATTAAGTCTGGACTTAGCCCCAAATTTAAAAGCATTATTTGAGTGTAGTTTTTAGAATCCAAAATACAAACAAATAAAACACTACCACAAAACTTTAAAAAAGACAGATCAGGAAAACTATTTTGATTTTATTAAAGTAATTTTCATTATATCTTTTAACTAGATGCTGCCTGAAATATGCCAGAGAAAACAGAAGGATGAAAGGGTACAAGAGGATAATAAAAAAAGATACTAGTAAATTATATGATAAAGTAAATGATAAATTGTAAAAAAGATAACAAGTTGATGATAAATATAACCACCTTTGTTTTTTGTTTGTTTTTTTTTAATTCAAGTGTAAAGAAAAATTAGTAGATTCCATAAGAAAAAGCACCAATTAACACTTCCAAAGGGAAAACCTTTAAAAGGATTAGTTGTTCATACTCACAGGTGGATTAACTGCTGTGAATAGAAAATGCCAACTCTGTTCCAAGTCTGTAATACCAACAATATTGAACAATACATAGTCTTGCTTAACACAGAAAGAAACAGGAAAGCATCAATTTTAGCAAGATCTTAAACATCAATCACAGGTCAGAGAGTAATTAATCATAGAAAGAGGATGATTCAAGCACTCCCTCTGTATGATGATGACAGAAAAGTTTTCATAGACTCTGTCCAATTCAAAAAGCTATCTCTCTGGGAAGCAGGGAAGTCTGTTATGTTTTACCAGTCTATACAAACAAAAGAAGATGGAAATAATATTCCAGCAAGTTCCCAGGGAAGGAAACTTTGGAGAAAAACTTTAATTTCTCCCAGGCTTCACTAGTTAAGTTCTTCAATGTCTGAATTTTTCTGGAGAAAGCAGCACAAAGAAGGTACATTCAGAGACAGGTAGAGAAGTAAGGCAGTAAGAAAAATCCAAATTCATAGCTGAAGGAAGCACAGTACATACCCTACCAAATCCTGACATCAATCCCTCTTGGAGTTAATGTTGAGACTATTACGTATGTATTTGCTGCCTTCCTTGCTAAGCGCTGCTGCAAGGTGAGATGTTTCAAACTTTGGAGAAAAAGGCTGGTTTACAGAGATTTTTCTGCAGGTCCAAGAATTCTGAGAATGAATCATCTGATTCACTCTGTAAAATTTTATAAAGATAAATGTGATCAAGAATTTACTTTATGTGCAATTTAACTTACGTGTAATTTACTAACAAATAATTCAGGCTCAAATATCCCATTCTCCTGAAAGAGGTTTAGACCAAATGTAGCTCCCATGGAATATCCTACTTAGACTTTGGTCCTTAACTCACAAATTATACTCTTTGTTTAGCCATATGTATGTTCTCCTCATTCTCCTGATAACTAGTTCTTGAATGTGGTTCTCTCATCATCTGTAGCATTTCTATGCTGATTTATTGTTTTGGTGCAGTCACTGGAACTTATGAAAAAAGGAGATATAAAACTGAAGGTGAAAGACTGTGATTTCAGTCAGGAGGCAGACCCTGAAAAAAAAAAAGAAAGGCATGAAACTTAAAAAGGAAATTGTGGTCTTTATTTTTTCGGTTGTTTTCTGGTTTCTTGAGCTCTAAAGGAGCTTATTTTCTTTGAACTGCTTAATTATATGATTCCAGAAGCCGTGGCTTTTGATTGTCAAAATCAGAGTAAAAGTCACAAAACACAGCAATCTTAAAAATAGATTCACTGTCTCTCCACACATCTGTGTGGTTCAGTGGAGGTAGGAAGGGAAGAAATGAGTTTTCATTTTACTTAGGTAACAGTTTAACAACTTGTGAACATAAGCTGAAGCTGGTGAGAAATGCATGAAATTAACATTTCCAGAACACAAAAGGTAGAGAGAATTTTTGTATTATAACAATTGCTGTATATCACAGGATATAAGGTATTTTGTCCCAGCAGACAGTAATCTGATTATGTAAGGCACTCAAGGTGACAAAAATGATAATGCCTCTCATAACAAATTAGCAACTGGAACAATATATCAGCTCTTCTGCAATACTAAGGCTGCAGAAGTTAAAGTACAAGCATACACATGTACAATAGATGTACCATTAGTATTGTTTTCACTAACTTCCCTATTTGAATCAGAGGAGTCCTTCTGACACCTCTGTATTCAATCCAGTTGAAATAGAAACAGTACAAAAATCAGTGGCATGGATTCCTGAAATCCCATTTTGCTCCTTAAGCAAGAATTTTGTAGAGGACCATGACAAAGGCCTTACAGTAATCAAGGCAGGTGACATCAGTTGCCTTTCCCTTATCCACCAGTGCAGTCACTCCACGATAGAAGGCCATCAGTCAGCCAGACACAATTTGCCCTTTGTGAAACCACATTGATCGTATACAGTCACCTTCCTGTCAGCCATATTCATTGACATATCTTCCAGAAGGATATGTTCCATGATCTTACCAGGCTGACTGTTGATATTTCCCAGGGTCCTTCTTTTTACCCTTTTAAGAATCAATGTGATATGGGGAAAGTGACTTTTTCTAGTCACTGAGGACTTTGACTGCCTTGATGTAACTACATCTACCAGTTCCTTCAAGACCCTTGAATTCATCTCATCTGGTCCAATGGACTGTATACATTCAGGTTCCTCAGATGATCTTGAACCTGACCTCCTGTCACCACACTGGAAAATAATTAAGCTTTCTGGTTTGCTCCCAGATCTTAATTCCTTGACCTTTCATTCACCTTGTGATACCTCATCTGGTTTTGAGCAAATAAATTAATTTCTTCTGCTGCTAAGTATGTGTGCTCTTGATAATAGCTGCACCTGTAAAATCTGAATTATTGTAAGGGACCTCAGGAGGTCATTAATCCAACCTGCAGTTCAAGAAGGGCTAACTCCAAGTTGGACAATTTACTGAGGGCCTTGCCCAGTAGAACTCTGAAAATCTCTGTGGAGGGAGATTTCACATCACTTTAGGCAATTTGTTCCCATTCTTAACTGCTGTCACAAAGAATTTGCTCCTAAATCCAGCAAGTTTGTCCTTTATTGCAGGTTGTGACTGTTGCTTCTTGTTTCACTGCTGTGCTGAGAGGAGCCTGGATCTGCCTTCTTTAGACATCCTCAATATTGAAACACAGTAGTTAGACTCCCATTTAGCTTTTTCAATACTGAAACCCAGGTCCCCCAGCTGCCCTTTGTATGCCATGTGCTCCACACCTCTTTCTATCCTAGCGACAATCTGATTTACTCCAGTTTGCCACTCTCATTCCTGTACTGGGGCAGATGGACACACAGCACAGCAAAGGCACACTTGCAAGTGGTAGATCAAGAGAAATAGTCACCTCCCTCTATGCACTGGCTGTGCTTTTGCTCATGTAGCCCACAGTACAGTTGACCTTAATGACAGCAGGGGCACTCAGTGAGCATGGGCAACCTTTCAACCGGGACCTTCAAGCCCTCTTCTGCAAAGTTGTTCCATGATTACTTAGTTCCCAGTCTGTGTGTCTACACCAGAGGATGTCAGTCACAGAACTTTCTCTTCTTCAAATGAACTTCATGGTATTCCCATCTGCCTGTTTCTCTAGCTTGATGACATTCCTCTGGCTGTGTTTTCTTTAGACTTTTCCTGGACTGTTTGGCATTCTCATTTTTCATGACAGCTACTGAAGAACAGAGGAGAGGGTACTAATGTGTTCTCTATTTCCTATTCTGTGAAATATTAAGATAAATAAAGATTTTGAAAAACTGAAAGAAAATCACAGTGAGGGCTGGGGGCTTCCTGGGAGCAGGGTACCAAGGACTTCAGGAGCTACTTGGGCTATTTGGGTAACCGGGGTCCATGCCATTGCCTCCACTGAGAGAGCAGGGCATGATTCAGAGAAGAGAATCCATTTCTGTACCTACTCCAAAATCTCACAGGTGGCAATTTTGCCTAAGAGACAACAGGACCAAGCCCTGTACACTCTTTATATAAGTATAATTATTATTCCACAGGATAATGAGTAATTACCATTGCTGTTTTGTCATATAAAGCAACCCACACTAAATGATATGATAGAGACAGTGATATAATTTAACTTACAATGGAACATAATACATTCAGATCCAGATGGTCACCGATAAAGAGAAGCTTTTAAACATACCCAGTAAAAGGCCAACTTCACCTACATGAAGATGTGGTATAAAGTAGCTGATTTCTGAACTCTCATGGAGCAATGGAAAGAGGAACAAAACACTGTGAATATCCTTATCATTTGTCGTTAGCAGCAAGAAGCTAATAGCCAGAATCCTGCTACAGCATATATCCTACAGTGATTATAATTTGGATGATGGGACTTATTAGCTGCAAAAAAAATTTGTTGCTCTTAGAGACAGCTAATCAAAAAAGTACCATTTATAAGCATAGTGGTCCTGATGCTAATTTATGACCATCTCATGGTTATAAAGAACATTTTGCAGTTAATGGATGGTGCTAAATGGAAAATAGAAAGTAAAGACTCAAAGAGAGGTATCACAATTCAGAAAACAAACTCCAAAATCATGCTGTCTCTGTTCATGTTGCTTTTAAGCATTAGCAGTGATATTCATCGCCGTGAAGTCATACAGATGATCAGCACCTATTTAGAAAGTCAATCCAGGAATCTGCAAGCATCCTTTAATTTCATTTTAGTAATTGCCAGTTGTTACAAATACAAACTAATGTTCTTTATACTTGTGATCAGCTAAATAAATATCATGATAGATTACAGAAGTTATAGGAAAAAGCATGCTTATCCAGGCTTTGGTATTAAAGTGGTTCAAATCACAAGCTAGTGTCAGTATTTTTTCTCATGGAGTCTGAAGGCACATAAATATTAAAATGCAATTTGAATGTTTTGGCCAGGTCCCAGAGCAGTATTGTTTATGCAGTGTTTGACAGTGCTATTCAAATAAATCAAGCAACAAATATGTCATGATTACTGTTAAAGTGGAAACTGCAATCCTAACAACTATTAAGATAAATGATACCGTGCGTGGAGAAATATGAAAGCATTTGATGGGTGCTCTGTCTCTGTGTGTATGGGTGTGTATGTTGCATGCACAACCAGATGTCCCTCAGGAAAATGAAAACTGTATCCAGGGATGAATATTGCAAACACCCAGCTCTGTCAACAACTGGCAATGACTGCATATTCACTTGCTGTGCATGGGATAAAATGGACTTCTGCTTTGATTTCTCACTAGATCTTTGCTGGGTATTCTGTAAGCTTGGGAGAAGTGGGGTTATTTATTTATTTTTTTTCCTTACAGACAAGAAGATAAAGATTTTTGGCAGCAATCAAAGAAATACAAGGAGTTACTGTTTGCCTATGCTCAGCCGTCTGCTTCTTTTTGTAGTAGCATGTTGTTGAGGGATATTAAATTGTAATCAAAAGTAGAACATAAGCTCCAGCAAAAAGAAGGCTAGAATTAGAGGTTTAGTGAGGGACTCATCTCATCACATTTTAGGCCCCATCTCCACAATGTGGACATCTACAGCTGAGCTATTCAGTTCTCCACAATGTCATGTGAGAGAAATGGGCATTTTTAGAGTAGTCATCTGACCTAGTTGAGATGTTTAAATTTAGTCAATGTCACTTTGACATATACACTGAGCATCTCTGAGTATCTGTAAGCAATGTTTGCAGTGATGGCACATATGTCTCTGTACAAGGTCTGGATCCTTATGTGTTGTTCTGTTGTCTGTGGTTACATGAAGTTAACAGGATGCAGGGACATATTTATCTTGTTAGTTGTACAAGGAGCATAGAAATGTCTGGTTTCTTGTCTTGACCTTCTAGTGCTAGTGGGAGCACATCTAAACTCAGCTAGCTGTAAATTAATGCAGATTTCAACTGGTGAGTGTCCCTAAAATGAGGAGTTGAGCATGTGGTGGCTTCTTACGGAAGTCTGATATGAATAAAAATAGAAAGCTGATGTGGATTATAGACCACTAAACACAAACACATTTTTTACTGTTAGTGGTAAAAGACCTCAAGTTTGTGTTGAGCTGACAGTGCAGGGTCTCAGGACTTGTCTGAGCTCACCTTGATTTGCTCCAAATCAGGGTCGTTTCACTGTAGTAGTAATTATGTAGTCATAAGGTGATAAATGAGGAATTGTGGTTTAGATAAGCTTTAGTTTCTAATGATAACAAGTACAAGAAACATTAGAAAACTGAGCACAAAACCAGAGTAAAGGGGCAGTACAGGTGAAGCAGGTCTTTGTATAACAATTTTAACTCTATTATTAATTAAGCTTTCTTGTAATTATGTACATAATTACACAGTTTGGATTAAATAGACATTTAAAACTTTAATTAGACTAACAGAAACCTCATAGCTCCACATGTATGGCATGTTCTATTTTGGCCAAGGCAAGACTTTTAGTATAACAGGATACTAATGAGCTTGGATAATTAGACAGCAGCAGCAGGTTTAAAACCAGAGTAATTGCAACTTAGCTTGGTCTATCTTTACTTTCAGCTTTGTAAATAATAATGAGAATATCACCCTCAACAGAAAATTGATTAGTGAATATTAAGTCTACTGACAGATTCTGTCATTAGGACATCTATGATGCAGCGCAATGTACTCTATGAGCTTTTCACTGGTATATAGTCTTAATAAAGCTCCTTTGGCCAAAAAAAGTGAGAATTATAGTTTCAACCTGATTTTGTAACCTAAAAGGTTGTTGGGAAGAAGACATAGTCATCAGAGCCAACAAAAGACCTCAGATGACAGCCTGGATACGCTGTGGGAATAACATGACCCTTGTACCTGCAGAAGAAATTCAGTTAAAAGCATGTATTATTGAAAGAAGACAGCACAAATGAATGCACAGCTCATCCTCAGTGTTTCTACATGTTACCATGGATCTACCCACACAGCAAAAAATCATAATCACTCTTAGTGGAGTTGCCACACACTTCATCAGCTGAGCTCAAACAAACCAGAGATGAACCAGTAGAGTATACTCAAAAAAACATATTTAGGGGACAGGGAAGACTCATATAACCTTTGTGAAGAGTTTGAATACTGTGCATGTAAATAAAACTGTAGTACAACTTTACAGCTAAATGCACCTATTAAGATTTTAATTAAAGTTGATGGAGCATGTACAGGAAAAGAGAAGGAAAATTAGGACTGCAAGAAGCATTCAAAGATGTAAGTAGGCATTTGAGACCAGATGGAAGATTGGAGAAGGCCAGTGCCAATGGTCCTGACAGTCCAGCAGAAGTGTACTTCTCTATGGATGGGAAATCAAATCCAGCTGTGGTATAAGATGCCACAGGTCTGAGCATGAATTTTCTCTGCACCATGTACTGGGTAAGTCTGGAAAGCCTGTGATCTTTGTATGCTTTAGCTAACATGATGTTACATCTTATTTTAGATATGTAACCCACTTCATCCTGAAATGCTACATGCACATGTATATGAGCACATTTGCTTCCTAGCAGTTCTTTATGTTAAAAAAGGCAGTAATTTATTGCCTAAATTGGAATAAATGGCTCCTTAGTATGTATTTGAGTGAAAACCTGTGAGGTTTATGGCAAAACTTTCTATTTATTGTAACTTAAAATAATCTTCAGGTTAAGAACAAATGTCATTGTGATGGAAATACACGTAGAATCAATACCTTGTACAACAAATACAGTTTGTTTGATATCTACATTATGTTCCAGAGCAACCAATGAGGCCAAACAAGACAAAAAGACTGATCTTAAACATGATCACATCATTTTTGACCTCTGGAATCAGCTGCCACCTCAAAATGATTGCTCATATTTTAATGACCATTCAAAATACTTTAAATGTAATTCTGTGTTTATGGACAGCTTAGTTCTTGGTCCCCATTTTACAGCTCCCTGTCAGGGGATTGATTATTTTTCATTGTGGGTGACAATTAGAAATTAGTATTGCTATAAATTTTCAACTAGCTAATCCACAAAAATATGTAGGAATCAAGTAAACTCATACACTGATTATACTTCAGTACCTTGGTCGATTGCTTATTTTATATGCATATGCAAAAAAAGAAAATGAGACATAACATTGTCTCATCTTCTCTGGTCCTCATCTTATTGTGAACTCGTTTAATCTTTTTTGTGCTATAGAATAATTAAAATCAATATTTTCCTTTATGTCTATTCAACTTCTTTCTGCTCCTTTAAATGTCTTTTTCTTCCTCAGACATATGAAACAGCACAGGAGAACTATCCGTACTTCTTACCCACTTTTCTTTTCCTATCCCTTCACCTCAAGGGTTCATGTCAGAGTATTATCACTTCTTGCATCCCTCTTTTCCTGTTTTTGACATAACAGAATTTAAAGAGAAAATTCATTTCTCACCAACAAACATCATCAGACAAAAGAGACATTCTTCGGTTTGGGTCTGTTGAGGGCTTTTATGGGAACCCCATAATTTTAAAACACTTTTTGTTTGTTTGTTTCTTCTGTTTTAAATACATAGGCTGTTAAGTGTCCACTTGCCTGTGAAGAGAAAACTACTCTGCCTTTTGCTAATGGATATCTGTGAAATAACGTAGCCTTAAATCTCCCCAAAGAGAAGAGAAGTGATTTTCAGTTCACTTACAGCCTGGAGGCAAACAGGATTTTCTCATTTGTGAAAAAAAAATCACAGGGTTTTATGTACTTTCTAATGCCTGCTGGTACAAAGCCAGAAATGTGTGCACTAAAACTTTTTGTGCACAGATATATAATGTGCTCTCCTGAATTATTAATTCACATATCCATGAACTGGTGTGGTTTGAACATGCAATACTGATGGAAAGGCACAGCAAAAGAGGCATAACCAATAAAGTGACATTACAGAGTGGTACTTAACAACAGTCAATACCCACTGAGAACCCCAAATGTAAACCAAACCCTACCTTTTCATTTTTTGGCAAAATAAATAATTTGGGAATATATGTCTTCTAGCAGAGCCTACTGGGTTTATATTAGATGCATATGATTTCCTTATTTTATATAGAAACTTTTATTCAGTTCATGCAAAAAAGATCAAGTTGATCTATTGCAGGTGACAAACAGTCACTACATGAAATGTTACTGACAGGTAAAATACAATTGTGTAGCTTGCCAATATTGCAAATTTAGAAGACTAGAGTATGGAAAGTTTGTCTTGAAGGTTAATGTTATGCCTTAATGAAATTTTTTTGAAGTTTATGACTTAAAGTCCAGATGGTAAAACAACAGCTCAGGTGAAGGAATGAGCCCACCTCGTATCCTATAATAAACTTGATGTATAATTTAAAATGATACACAAATGAGTTTCCATTTCCAGTTCCTTCATAATTCTACATAATTAAAGGTTTGATAATGTATAAAAGCTATTAAATCTGATGCTGAAATCCTCAGAGTCATCTTTTTACTGCGATATTTGAAAATATCTGTGGTATATTATGTGTGGTTCTGTAAATCATATACATTTTTCATAGCTGCTTTCATTAGCAATTTTCTTCTTCTAATGGCTGTATAATTAAACCATAATGGGAAATTTAGGCTTATGTATATTCATGGAGAAGTTGTTATAACAAAACAAACCATAATTAACTATGACCCCTCCCCAAACTTTTTAGTTTATACACCAATTCTTGTTTTTCACAGTCCTTATTTTCTCCTGCAGACAATAATATTGACAAAAAAGTATTGAACATGAACTTTCAAATCCACATGAGGTCTTTGTGCCTACAGCTTTGTTTTCAACACAGTTTGCATTAGCTCCGACTAGAGTGTTATCTAGGACTTGGACTTGCTTGTTATTTCAGTGGTCTCACATAAAGGGGCACATTTTTGTCTAGTCCAAGCATACACAGAGGAAAAACTTCAGGTGATTTGTATGATACTTCATTTATTTAGCCCATGGTGCAAAATTAGCTTCTTCGGTATCTTTTCTAGCATACTGAAATTAAAATAGTATCCACTCAAATTTTACAGCATTCTCTCATGATAGTATTTTGTGCTTTACCAGCTCTCGTAATATCCAGATCAGTAGAAAATGAGGCACTTCATGTTTCCATTCCTTCCCAGTGGAGAGGCATGAGCTCTGCATATAAAAGGGAATTCATGGCCTCCTGGCTTTTCTGGACTTGAAATACAGAGTTCATTAAGTTCAGGAGAATTCTGACATTGACTTCAGAACTTCAATTGACTTCTAAGGTGCCAGGATTTAATCCTCTCTCTTTTTTGCATATCTGCACCCAGGTTTGTAGATGCAACCTTGAATTTCAAATTCATTTTCATATCAAATCAATACTCAACATCTCTATGATTCTATGTTAGTAGTCTCTAACTCAGAAAAACTGAATTTTCAGAAAAGAGAATTAAGTTCTACCTATTGTACAAACTTGAAAACTAAAAGAAATGATCACATCTGAAAAAATGCACATTCACAAAACAATTTGGAATGAACAGTTACATGACCCCCATAAAGCATACTGTGGCACATACATAAGAAATTACATTAAATATGGAATTATGTATGCATAAGGTTTTGGTATATAATTATCTCTGTAAGGTTGGCAGTGGTGTTTAGAACAAAAAATTTTCAGAGGTGTTTTTTAATTAAACCTAAAATTACCTTCTCCATCTAATGCTGTTGGTTATCTTTTCCTTTGAAAGTGCACTTCATAGCAGATCTGCTTATAAGCAAACACTAATTTAGTCAAATAAATGCTTATATGAATGTTAGTCAATCAATAGTAAATAAAGCACCAGTTTTCACAGAGACAATATTCATAATCTTTTTCTCTAGCTATAATTTAAACTGACTGCTATCTGTGGATGAAATGACATGGTTATTCACAGAGAAATTACTCTTGACCTTAAAAACATGGTGGTAAAATGACATTATAAAACTGTGGAGCATTTTCATAGGATTTTTTTATCAAAGTTTTGATGATACATCATCTTATATATTGCAATTTAGGAGACAGGATTCAGTATGAATCCACTAGACAGAATTAGAATAATTTTTGCTTTAGAAGAAGAATCATCTACTGAAGTCAGTTTTATTACTTCCACAGTATTTAAATAAATGGTATCCAGATGGCAGTTCACATCTTTCCAGGAACATCCAGAATCAGAATTTCTATTGATATCAATAGTTTTTAATGCAATAAAACAGCTTTCCTCTTCTAACTTTCACATAGAATCATAAAACCATAGAATAGTTAGGGTTGGAAAGGACCTTAAGATCATCTAGTTTCAACCCCCCTGCCATAAGCAGGGACACCACACACTAAACTATGTTGCCCAAGGCTCTGTCCAGCCTGGCCTTGAACAATTCCAGCTCCTGAATTATCACCAGTCTGATGTGAGTCACTTTTGAGGATGCATCTGGAGTTTGGAATCATGTTTTAGACTTTCTAGCACTGGATTGAGTCCAGTGGAGGGCCGCTAAGATATTTAGGGAGCTTAAGAACATGTATGACATAAAAGGGCAGTCAAGTATGCTGTTTTTTTCTCAGCTTGGGAAATAGCTAATCAAATGGTCCAACTGCTACCTCCTTTTATCTACTGATTTTGGGCAAAGTGGGGACTAGAGTCTTCTCAGAGGTGTTCAGCAAAACGCTGCAGAATGGGAGATTCTGACTGGGTATAAGGGAAAAAAATCCTGAAGAAAGTTGTTACAGTTGGGGCCAGGTTATTTGGAAAGGTGGTTGAAGCATACAGTTTCAGAACTTGACTGGGTGAGGCCCTATGTGACCTTGTCTAACTTTAAAGTTAGGGTTTGAGCAGTGATTAAACTCACTGATACCTAGAGGTCCCTTCCAAGTTATACTATAATTCTAAGCAGCATACAATGTCCAGCTATTCAATTAAATCATTCATATTCCCTTCAGTAAAACATCTATCGCTGGAGATGTGAGAAAAAGTCTTTCCAAGCATGTTTTGGGTTTGCATTTCACTGTAAACTTCATTTTGTTTTAGGATCCCTGACCATCTTTCTCTACAGATCTCCAAAACCTGACAATAGGCTCTGTGAAGATTGGAACAGGAATAAAGAAGTTTTCTAAGCAGAAAGATCAGTCCACCAAATCACATAATCTGCCCTGTTTCCACTTGTTTCAAACTTTGGAAACAAATGTCTGCATTGGAACACTTGGAACGTACATCTCGTTAGTCATAGAATCATAGAATATCCTGAGTTGGAAGGGGCCCATGAGGATCATCAAGTTCAACTCCTGATTGCACACATGAAACTTAAATTTAAACCATATATCTAAGACTACTGTCCAAATACTTCTTGAATACCAACAGGTTTGGGGCCATGACCACTTCCTTGGGGAGCTTGTTCTAGTGCTTGACTATCTTCTCAGTGAATAACTTTTTCCTAATATCCAATCTGACATTAATTATCCAATTAATTTCTCTAATCATTTTATCCTGGTCAGGCCCTTGGCAATACTTCAGTCTCAAAAGCTGCTCAAAGGGTTTACAGATGTTAGGAAATGGTGCAACTCCATGAATAATTATTTGCTGTTTGTTCATTTTGTTCTGCTGGAAGCTTAAAGTGTATTTTGGAAGTGTTCTTTGCAAGTGTTGAGTGACTAAGGTGTACTGTGTCTGCTCATTTAGTCCGCTTATTTTAGTAGAGACTACAAGAGCAAAGGAAACAAGAATTCCTTTTAAATTAAGGGTGATGATATAAACGGGATTTTTGGAAGCAGCTCAGAGCTGCTACAAGAGTTAAGAGTGATGGTTACTGTCACATTTGAAACTTTAATATGGGGAAATGATGAACATCTAAGAGAAAAGAGAAAGCTTTTTGGGGTTAGGAGATCTCAGACAACTCGGAGCATATTATAAATCAAAATATATTCACTTTCTTCTTAGTACTTACTAAGTAGTCACCATAACCAAAATCAGTCCTGTGCTTTCAACCTACTGCTCTCATCATAAATAAGTTACCTCTTTTCCACAAACTAAATCTAGCCACTTCTGTTGCGAAATGTGGACATAGCTCAAAATCATAATTTATTCAGTGCCAGAAGGTACCATAGCATGGAAAGAAAGACTATTTTAAGACTGTTAGTGGGATTTTGATAACTACCTGATCAGTTTTACTTGGACAGATAATGTTGCACCAGTCGTCTTTGGTATTTAACTACATGTTATTAAAGCATTTTTTCAATGTGGCTAAGCTACTTTTATTCAAATATTAAAAACAAGTAAAGGGCTTAAAGATAAAATGTTTTCAGAGACTTTTACAATCAGAATAGTAATATGTACAGATGTTTCGCCATCAAAATCATTTGCCATTTGAGAGCTATTGAAGACGTCTTCTACTGATATAAATTGCCAGCGGAATGAGTTAGTATCAAAATTGTTATTATAAGGAGCCAGAAATGGGAATTACTGCAGCTCAAAACACCCCAGAAAGTTGGTGTTCTGCAGAAACAGTTCATCCTTAAAAGAACAATATTTAGTGTCACTGGTTTTGTTCTCTCAACTTTGTTGCATGCGTAGTAGCATAAAGCTACACACAGGTACAACTGAGAATATAAGTAGATCTACACATTCATATGCATTTATACACTGAACATGGATATTGTGTGTTCATTTCATACTCCTTTCTCTTAATCATCTTTTCTCACTTTCCCTATGTTTATTCCTTGACAGACACTTTGTTTTTCCCCTTTGAGATATTCAAATTATAGACTTCAATTTTTTCTGAAAATTCTCTGGCAAAATCAAAAGCCATTATAAGTCCTACACCCTATGAGGTGATCAGACTTTGACAGTGTCTAAGGTCAATGCTGAGGACAAATTCAACACTGTGTGCAATTGCTGGTATGGAAGTAGATGGACCAAATAATTTCGTGCTCTAACAAGACCACTTTTTAATTTTTATTATTTTCTTGTGTCAGCCCCATCCCCAATACTCCACATTCAATCGTGAGGTCAGTAACTTATGAGGTATTACTTTTAGTCATAACACATGTGAGTTTGGTTACAAAGAAGATGACAATGATGCTTATGGTGGTTATTTTAGGGGTTTCTCTTTTTTTTCAGTTTGATTCTGAAAGTTATAATAATACTTCAAACTTTAAGGAATCTTTTGGAGAGGAAAAGTAACCTTAACACAGAAGTGCTAGAGGAGAACACAAGTCACATAGTGGCATTATGATACACTTCTAGAAATCAGAATTTTAAAGGGCATTAGGTTCACACAATGGTGAGGTTAAACTCTAATCCATGAAAATATAGATCAACTATTCAGTACTACTTTCATACTGTAGAGATACACACCAAATTGTGCATACAGCCATAAAACCAGCATACTGCATCAAACTTTACTCACCAGTCATGTAGGTAAGAGCATCATAATTCTGAGTTTGAAAGGTAACGAAACGGAAGGAGTGATTTATCACTTAAACTGTTTCAGCACTGTTAAAAACATGAAAAAATGACTGACAGAAGAACTGAAGGTTAGATAATGCACTCAAATGAACAACTAGAGTTGCTGTGAAGTATTCACAGTAGTGAAGAACCATTCACTTGTGCTGGGACTGGGGAGAAGTCACTTACTCATCTTCTCTAGTGTTCTCTCTCCATCCACAGCATGGAGTTAGTGAGACGTCTTGCCTTCTAAAACTGCCTACAGAAATGGCAGTAGAACCTTATTCCAATGAAATCAAAGCATAGTGGAAATTTTAGAATTATCTGAAAACATGTTTATTTCAGGAAAGCAAAGGAAAAGCACTGTGAGAAAGACTAAAACCTGACCATATCTACCCATGCTGCTTTTTCTACATCTTGATGAAATGTTTGGATTTGGGGTTTGAAGCAATTTTTAAGCTTTTAAGTGGCATCAATACGTTTGCTCTGTGCTTTTGGCTTCCTATTTTTAGCCCCCTTAGAATCAGGACAAAATACAAATGGACAACTAACAAGACCTTCATGACTTCATGGCCATTCTCATATTATTATAAAGATTATCTACCTGGATATTTCATTCACCAGTTTTTTTAATGCAGTGGCATTAAAAAAAACATATACATTTTGTGGAATTACATTAATTCATAGGCCTCTAGGCTTTTTATTATGAGGCCTAGGAGAAGAAAGACTTTGGTCACATTTCTTCAATGTATTAAGTACCCCTGTATACAATTGCAGAATCAGATCCTTTGTACCTGTAATGATCTTCACGTAAATAGTTCCAGGTATTAAGAAACCTTGCAAGACTGCAATCTCAGACTTTGAGAGTTGGGTTTTTCTATTCCTTTTACTAAGTTTTTCAGTAGTTCTCTATTCAAATTTTGAGCTGAACTATATATCACTTATGGTATTTTCATTGCGTGTATTCTGTATGCAGGACTTCACCTTGCTGATATCTGGAGCATAAACTATGTCTGGAAAATGCACTTTAGGATTAATAGACATTTCTACCTACACTATTTTTCATAAATGAAAATTCCTTTAGCAGAAACTGAGCAAAATGTTCTTCTAGAGAGAATTTCACATAGAGTTTTTCTTTACAGGTAAGATGAATGAGGAAATAAATAAACAGAATATTCAGAATCAAGGCTAATGACATGAAATTAAGTTACCTAATGCAGTGATTTTCAGACCAACACCTAATGACCTTTAGAAATTAGTGAATTAGTCTGAAGGGCTTTGCAAGAAGTAGGTAACAAAAGGAATTCCTCTGTATGACACCTAAAACACACTACATGGTGATACACACCTTAAAAAAAATAAGGGAACCACAAATTGAAAAAGATTGAAAATCAATAATTAAAAACTAAAAAAATTAATACTAAAGCTTTAAAACAATCTTAAATCTGTTCTATGGTGATAGAAGAAAACAGACATACAAGTATTAATGTGAATTTATAGAATGTCACTTTTTTTGATAACATGAATGAATGAATATTTCTTTTCAGAACTAGCATTTGTGCCACTGCATGGTGAACTTTGCAATTCTCTCTGGTTTTTTCCAAGAACAGTGGGAATCTAAAATGGGTTCATCATTTAATGTGCCTTTCTCAAGAATAAATAATAATAAATAAACAAATAAATAATAGTAAATAAATAAATAATTTAAAGGTGTGTTTGCTTTTTCTTTGTTCAATTTACATGAAATTATCAAGCATGCATTACCTAATGATAGAACTGTCTCTATGGAACTGGAGCAAATGCAATACAAGGCACAGATCAGAGCTGAATTATCTGACAAGCTACATTCCTAGAGAGTTAAAAGTCTGGAAGAGTTATGTGGTATCAGAGGTATATCAAGGTCTTGCTTTAATCTCATACTAATATTTAGAGAGTGTTTTAAGTCAGCAATACACAAACCTGAGTGCTACTGGAAATAGATACCTGATTGTCTTGAGAATTCATTCAGAGCATTCAGAATTCTGTGTTGTTTTATTGGTCCTGGGAATAGTGCTAATTCTAAGTTAATGAAATTATTATCTTTCCAGTGCAGATAAAAAAAGAAGTCACTTCTAAAACCTACTCAAAGATAAACCTTTTAAAACATCACATCCTGGTGTTTTCTTTCCTAGCTGCAGGATTACAGATCACATTGACACTAACAAACGCTGCAGATGGGCTTGGGGAGAGCACAGCTGCCTATTCAGGCAAAAACTCTGGAGGTATGTTAGAACCAAGATATGTTTAAGGTAAAGCAGTGCTAAGAGCTTCACAGACAATTAATTAACCATGAACTGAAAGAAGAGTCAAGTATTCAAAGACCTGAACATAAATTGTGCATAAAATTCAGTAGATTTCAATCTAATCTCTTGCAAATCCAACTCTGAGTGCTCATGGTGCAAAGATGCACATCATCATCATACATTTCAGATGTGAAATGTGTTGTTTGAGCAAGAGAAAGAATGTGAATGTAAAATAATGAAAATAACGACTTTCTAAAGACAGCTAGTCTATTCCTCTGCTCTCTGAAGCTTGCCCCTTGCACTGTAAATTCTCTAGACTTACCCTTTCATTAAAGATGAGAGGATTGTTTTTTCAGTGAGACCACTTGAGAATGTAAGCTAATCCATGTTAAACTGCCATGAAAATTTAAAAGTAATCACTGAAACAAGTCATGTTGGCAGTCCCTGATCTTTTTATACTTTTCTGCTTTCTCCCATTACCACTCCTGCATTCTGACCTATATGGGTGGAGTCTTACGTTAACAGCTCAGTTTCCCTGTTCAAAACATACACGTTTTGTAAAGGAAAACATATATTTAGTAGATGTGTTTTGTACATCTATACAATTTTAAACTGCAGCTTAAATTAGGAGCTTTCTTTTAGAAATCTCATTTAGTGACATGATCAAGTATTTTAACTGATAAGGTGTTTAATTTACAGTTTTTAAGAGTGTATATAAAAAAATCATCTCTACATTTCCAGTGTCTGAAAACTGTAGCCCTAGTTTTATAAATAATTATAGAGTTCATAACAGGTCTTGAGAACTAGATAAAAGGTGGTACTCGTATCTGCACTCCTGAAGTAGTGAGAGGTGTAAAGACATGCTTATGCTGAATAGCTCAAGGCTTTCGTGGTAGGAATCATATTGTATCACTTTAAAAATCTACAGTGCAGTCGTCTGCATATGAGCTAGCTGTTCACAACCCTGTTATAGTAATACATTTGACCGATCCAATTAGCTAGGATTATGTGAGATGAATCTTGTCCTTAACTACATTTAAGTTTTTAATACAACCCTGGAGCTGTCTTTTCATATGGAAAATAAGGGAGCTTCTGCCTCACATAGGTGCTTAGGAGAAGAGCCAGAAGTCTGCCCATGGCCATGTTCAAAGCCATTCACTGTTTATGCCCTTGGGCTACCAGAAGCCACATCATGGGACCATGGGGACTATTGTTCACCCTTCAAAACTCTTAAAATAAATCTAATTTTCTCTTCCAGCCACCTAAGAATTGCTATACTAAAGGTTCTTCCCAATCCAATCTACTGACAGCGCACTACAGGAGATAGATACTTGAAATACAAGCAGTAAGGATATACAGAGTGACTGATTCAAACTGACATGCCTTTGCCTTTCCTTCAAAAAACAGATTCACTCTTTTTGTCTCATTTTGGGACAGAAGAAGCTTGAAATCTCAAAAAATACCCACAGGATGGGAAGTTCGATTTGTTTCTGGCATAATCCTATCCTGAATTCTATTAGAGCCTCCTGAAGAGAATCCTTTTAATTGACTCTTTTTTGACAAGTCATATCATTTGAAATTACCATACTTCTTTCATACTGCTCATTAAATAGGAGATATGATGATAAAGTAGATGCAGCTGATTAGTAATGAATGCATTATTTATGGCTTCTTAAAAAGATGAGTGACCTGTAAGTTAACATTGTTGGGGAATTAATTTTTAATTGGATGTGGTTTTACAGCACTTTGCATTACCTCAGAAGTTTAAAATAACCATTTCTTAGTTGAAAGATCTGAAAGTTCACCTGTCAGAAGTGGTAAAACAGGCAAAAATAAGGGTATGCTTCTATAAACAGTCTTTGCTGTGATCACTGGAACCTGAGTGTTCCCAATAAACTATTTGCAGAATGAAATCCAAAAGCACTATATCAGCAAATAGCTTAATCATATGCTTAACCTTAGGTCTGGGACAGATAACAAACATAATAAAGTGCTTAGTTACTTAAATCTTGTTTTCTCCCTGCAACATCTAAAGAGTTGCCTTACTGAGAAAGGCTAAAGTTTTTTCCTAATCCAATGTATCTCTTGACAACAGGAGACAGTTGGATTATAAAAGAAATAGGCATATGCGAACAGATTCTCTGGGGAGATTCTTTTTGCAATCAGCTGTTCATGGACTTTCAGAATTATGGTTTATGCATGCAATTGTGTTTACCTGTCAAAAGGATGGACCCATTTTACAAGAATGTGCAGAATCCTTTTCTAATCCATTTAAAAATTCATGAGAACTTCCTGGTAATTTGCTACGTGTTTTTATGTATATTTCTCTACAGTTTGATGTAAAAATCCCCTGACTATTTGTTAAACAATACATACAGCTTATCCTCCATAAAAAGAAGCTTGATATATACCTTTATTTCTTGTGTTGTGACTAATGATGTCTGATGATCAGTAATGAATTTTATTCCCTGATGTGTTCTTAACGGTCTTTTTGTTTCTTCTGCATGTTCAGCAGTTGAATTCACATTTATAATATCTTAGAAAGAAAACTGAACATGCACAACATCCATGTCAATATCTTATAATAGGCACATACTTTTTACATATAGACACATAATACCACACATTTTTATATCTATATACTAGAGATATATATGTATGTATGTATGTATTAGTGCTGCTTACCAAACCCGATAGATTTATTACTTCTTTACCTGAAGTAAAGAAGGTTTGCTTCTTACCAAACCCAATAGTTTTATTACTTATTTACCCAGCAAGATCATGAAATAACACCAAATATAAGTAGATTAGTTTCAGTCATGCTCAATCATTCATACTTTCTGTGGGATGTGATAACATTGCTGTTTGTTAGTTTTAAATATACTTTAAAATCAGTATATAGAAGTTCCATGTAACAAATAAAATGTGAGGACCATGTAATTTATCAAAATCTGCAGTGTCTCAAAATATTTCAGCATTACAAAAAAGACCATACTGTAAATATGCTCATTTTTCATTTGAATTAAGTTACTATCGCTATTAATATTTTAGACATGTCATAAATATTTTAGGAAGTTTTCTTTATGCTTATAGACTATTGCAGCTGATGCATAATATAAATGAGAGAAAGAGAAAAAATATAAATGCATAGGTTTTTATTAAAAGCACACAGTCTTAGCCTCAGAAAATGTCCATGTGCATTTTCTGTGAAGACTATTCCATATGAAGTTTATTCTATATGAAGTTTATCTTTTCTCATTCACATGTTTATCTTACTTGAATTAATAACTAAAGTTGATCGGAAAAATCTTTTGCAAATCTGAGCTTTGAAATATTTATTAGAAGGGAAACAAAACATCTCAAGAGACAAATGGGTGAAATTGAGAGACCAGCTTTCTTACTGGAGTCATGTTTGCACAGTTCCTAGAGGAGGAAGGAATCTTTCCTTCTTAAACACATTCTGCTTTCACTAGAACCAGTTACTTTCCTTATGGAATCCCTCTCATATTACACTTTCTTTTTCTTCCTCTTACCACAACAAAATTGCAATAGTTCCAGGGTTAAAACACAGGGAGAACTTCTGACTGTTTCTGAAGCTAAGTCTGCACTTGATCTCCAAGCCATCACTTTGGCTGTCAGCTCTTCAAACACCCAGCTGTTTTTTCCCCCAGAAGTGTTTCAGAAATTAAAACATGTCCAGACTACTCTGCATCTCAGTCTTTATAAAAGCAGGAAGCAAAAAACTCCTAGAATTTCTAATTGACTGCCCAATCTAGCCAGACTTGACTTACGCATTTTTCTCCCACTTTCTTTTGTTGGGTTTTTTTTTAGCTCAGTCTAAATGGGACAATGTCTGGGTTCTGATATGGCCATGGTCTTTCTAGATGTGCTGTCTGTTTAGGGATTAACTGTTTTCTTACACTGATTATGTAGTTAAGAGTTATGAAAGTGAAACCCATCAAATCAACTCTTCAAATTCTCTTTTTCCATGTCCATCTAAACACTGTTGCAGAAATATAACTGTGGGCTTGAAAAAGGATTCCTCTTTCTGCCTGACATTCATTTTTAAAGCGCCACAACTAAAACCATCTTTACCTGTCTCTCCTGTTTTTCCCTGTGTCCTTTCTATACATCCATTACAGGGAGAAACAATTTTAAGTATTGTGACTCTGACCTTAGTAATATTGCCTCTCATCTACTTAAGTGGGAGCATCAAAATTTTTTCCTAATATCCTAGTAGGTTAGGTATGAACTGAATGGGTAATCATCAAAGATTGCTTTCTCATTTTATATCTTTTCTATTCCAAATAGTAGGTGATTTCTGTCTAAACTCTGTAATTAACTGCACAAATACTGTACCTAGAAATACAGCAGGCTCTAAATGAGTTCATTTCATCTGAACCCCTAACTATACCAAAGGGGTTTGCTTCATGACACACCTGTGAGAAAGATAAACATTCCAATTCCTTTCTCAGTAAGGCAACTCTTTGGATGTTGCAGGGAGAACAACAGAACATTTCAATTCACAAGGAGTGAACCCAGTTACCAACTTGCAGTAGGATGACAGATTTTGCTAGGATTTATTAAAAGGTTATATACCAAACTCAGTGGGGTTTAGAAAATTATTTTGGCAGAATAGATTTGGACTTAATGTAGAGAAAAGCTTGGGTAAAGCAAAAGAGAAAAAAACGACAATCACAGCTGTAAGAAAGATTATTCAGCCTTGCTAATACCATTTCCTTAAAATTACACTATATTATTTTTTATTTACTGTATATTTGCACTATATTATCTTTTATTATCTATTATTTATTTAAAATAAAATATCATACTTCTATTTTATCCCATATTAAAATAGTATCATCTTTTACTCACTTGAAACTTTACTCTGAATCAATTAAACAGTGTGCTGCATTTCCATACGGTACCACACTGTAGTTGAGATAGGTTTGACTTTCTCTAAAGTGCTATGGACTGGAAACAGACTGCATATAATATACTGCACCTGTTCTCTAAAGAAGTTATGTGATGCATCACACCTTCAGATCTAGTAAGTGAAATGCATTTTGATCCTCAAACCTGAGATGAGAACAAAACCCAAAAGCACTTGAACCTCAAGACTCCTTATATTACTTTTCCTGCAATACCACATTACTGCACAATATCAATTCTCTTCAGATATAAATTATTATTTCAGTACAACAAGCCAAGAAGTTTTTCTCCTGTTTTATTTTCTTTACTGCTTATATGAATAACTTCACTCTATAAACAATGCCAAAACAGATCCCTTGATTCCGTTCAACAGATATTCAGATTTTTTTAATATATTGAAATGTGCTGATTTCCCATAGATGGAATATTATTCTTTTAACTCACTTCTAAATCTCACTTTTTGTAAGATGTATTCAAATAGTACAAAAGGTATGCTAAGTACAAGTAAGATAAAAATTAATAACTGCTGCACATGCACATAAAGAAATCAGTGCTTTCGTCTGACTTACAATTCCATGGATGTTAGAATGACTGCTCTTGGACACAATTCAGCTCTCCCAAGCTACCTTTTGCAGTACATATTCAGAGTGACTTTCTTTCCATATTTCCTTCACACCATACCTATATTTTATCATCACTTGTATGGCTAAAAAAATGAGCACAGGATCTCATTACTTTCTCTATTTTTCATAATCTTTTAAAAAATGCATTCACCTCTGGCCACATTAAGTGAATCTAGTAATTTTCTGAACTGATTGTTCACTGTCCTTTACCTTCAGTGACATTTACAGGAAAGCAACATGAGACTAAACTTGCTGGAGCTGCAAGGCACTGTTAAATCTTCTTGTGTTTTGTAGCTCACTGCCTGAAGTGCTGAATATTGGGGAAAAGAAGAAGAATTTTATTTTTTTCCCATTAAAAATTTTTATTTCAGTTGTATATTAACTGCAAATCCTAAAATTTATTATAGCATCTTAATTTATTCCTTTGCAATGGGAAGTTTAATCATCTGCTGATCGTTTTTCTCAAAGGCATGAAGTTTTTTTATTCAGAGCTACTCTGCCATTTTTCCAGTAAGTAGCTAAATGAACATCTCTTTTTCCTTCTATTGTTTCCTTCAGAGAGAAATGAAAAAAAAATAAAATCAACCACCTATGGAAGATTTATCTTTAACATAATTAAACTCAGGGTTAATTTCTGGAGGGACTTTTTGGGAAGAAAGGGAAGGTGATGTCTTTGCTTGATGAGAGCTGATGACTTTTCACTGCAGCTTGGCAGGATCTGTCACTCAGTGGACTGCATTGGTTTGTAGTGAAAGAAAAGTCTCCTTGAATGAAAAGACCACACTCCCCAATGTGATCGATACTTAGATGTGAGTCAAGGAGTGCAATCAACCATTGATTGTGTATTGTCGACTGCACACAAAGTGTTCAATATTGTCTGACACAAGTATCTTTGGGGTATTAAAATACTATTTAAAGTATTTAAGCTGAATTTATCACCAGCATCTGTTGTTATAAATGGGAAATAAAATATAGAAAAAAAGACAGCACATAACAGCATAAGGTTTGACACATCTGGAGTGTGTCCCTAAACAGAAAGATCTAGGATTTCCATTTGTGAGGATCTTTAAATCGCGACAAACTTCGAACGTATCTTGACTGGGGGTAAAAATGCATTCTAACTATCATTGGCAAAAGCAAACTGCCTCTAGATGCAACTTTAAGGGCTTTCTTTACTTCAGACTCGAAGTAAAATCTCCTGAGATATGGAAATTATAGCAATAAGTCACCACAGCTGATGATCATCAGCAAAGGTAAAACCTGGGATTTGAAAGATTAAAAGCAGAAGAAAAATGTTCTCTGCATGACAAATGCTAAAATGCATTGACTTGGAAAACTAATTGAAAACAAATAAGCGAATGGTGCTGCCTCATGAAACATTCTCTACAAGTTAAACCTGATCTGAATGCATCCCTTAACCTGCAGTTTCTCAAAATTAGATCCTTTTTACAAACATATTTTAACATAAGTTTTGTTATTTATAATTCTGATTTTTTTTTTCAACTCAAGAGTTTCATAGATGGAAACATAATTGGGGAAACAAGGCTTACTATTGTTTAACTAGGGTTAAATCATTAAGATTTCCTTCTTCAACAAGGGATTTCCAATGGACAAAATATTGTGCAGGTCCAGTGGCTACTACAACATCCACATTAGGAAGAACATTAGCTTTGAGATTCATCTTGCCTCAGTTTAAATATCAAGAGTTTAAATGTCAAAGCTTTCACCATTGTGAATGAAGACAAGCATCCTTTAAGGGATTCTTCACATTTCTTAGCAAACTGGGGATAAATACATAAAATATGCACATATTTGACTTTATTTCTCCCAGTTCAATGGATGGAAAACCAGTACTTCCCTGGACCCAGAATGCTTGTGCTAGTACTTGAATTGTCTTTATTACTTTCTCTCTCCCTTTGCCTACCTCTTTTTTGGATTTATATATTTATGACATTTTACCCTCAACTACAGAAAAAGCATTATGATCACACTGAAATCTAAGGAGATTAACAATTAAATATTCCAAGACATCTCCCATTTCTTTCTGGAAGAGGCAGGGATGGTGTGACAAAGCAAGGAGGCATGAGTAAATTAACATGAATAGAGAAGATAAAATGATGGATGTATTTATAAAAGTAGAAGAGACTGGATCAGAAATGCACTAAAAGATCTTACAGGTTTCATGATTTTTGCTGAATGTGCAAGTTGTCATAAAACCCTATTATTTTTACCAACCTACTTTGATTAAAAAGCTGGATATTATTTTCATTTTTATGTTTTCAGAATGAATGAAGTTTTCTTCTTTTTTCTGCTTGAAATGATGTAATGTCTTTTTTATCTTAAAATTGAATTTGAACAAATGAGTTTGACAGCAGATGTGGAAAGAAATATATGCCTTGTTGCATGACAGAGAATCTGGTGAGATAAAACTGTAATCTGGATCCTGATGCTCCAGGTGGTGAGATAAAACCCTTTTGTAACTTCTTGAAACAGCAGTAAGTCTGAAGAGTTAAACTGCAATCATCATACACCGTATGTATAGTTTGCCAAAGGTGGAGTGGTTACATTGCGTGATCACAACATAAGGTCCTGTCTGGCCAGAATGCAAGTAAATACACATTTTCACAAACCAAAAAGTGAAGTCAAGGAACATGTTATCACTATAAGTTAGGACAATGGAAGGTGAGTCAGATGCTGGTGGTGGCTATCCACTTTGTAAAGACAGGATCAGCTTGAAACAAATGCAGAACAATCATTACTTCCTTGCTGTTACATACAGCAAGAATTTTCTAGACCATATACTCTCTATTGGCTTTTTTAAAGCTTCCAGGCATTTCCAGTGGAGAGGTTTCCAACCCTCAAAACCAGGTTTGTAGCCACCCTTTGCTGCATGCTCCACAGACTAGAATCACCTTTTCAGACCTAACAGTAGCTGAGTCAGTCATATTGCCCATGTACAAACAGAGAAGGTCTTTTAATATCGCTTGCCACTTAAGATCTGCTCCTCTGGAGAGAATGAAAAAGGGAGGCACTATTTGTGTCTTCATCTTTTGCCTCTCATGGTCTGTGGACTGAACTTACTATTGGTTACATTTAAGTGGAAAATAATTATATACTTCTTTTTTTTCCCTCATTTTTTCTTTCATATTTCTTTTTTCTTTAAAATTCTGCTCTGAGATATGTTTGTCTAGTACAGCAACCATTTTGAAGCATTGCTTGAAGAGCTGAGTGTGTTTCTTGGCTTATATCAGATTAACTTTAGGGAGGATAAGTCAGGAACATAACAAGGAAGGTGAAATGAGGTTTCTTCAGTGATATATATTCAGAAACATGGTGAGACATAAACACGCAGACAGTGAAGAGGCTGGCCAGCCTTTTCATCCTTGCAGACATATGCAAATCCAGGGAAGGTCAAATTGAGTTTTAGCTTCATCCTTTGTGGATGTTTGTCCTCATCACAAAACCAAATACAATTTGATTCAACTGAGTGGAAAGGCAGGAATAACACATCACGAACCTCAGCTGAAATGCATTGGCAGCAGTATCTAGGAAGCATGTAAGACATCTGCACTGTCCTTTAGCAAGCCTTTATTGTCAGCCTTTCAGAGTATTTGAACACAGCGCCTCATCAAATCAACTGAAATATGTTTCCAAGCTAGGAAAAAGGAAAATAAAAATATATATATATATAAAAAATTGACTGCAACGATACTTCTAAATGGAAAAAAAGAAAAACCAAAACAAAAAACCAAAACAATAAAAAGCTAAAGAAAAAAAATAAAACAAAAACCTTGGGGGGGGGGGAAGAAAAGAAAAACCTATTCTTGAAATTACATGCTCAGAAGTCAAATAGAGGAGAGGAAGGAGCAAAAGCACTGAAAAAATGCTGAATACACTCTCCCAGCAAAGTACCCAGACCAGGCTGTCTTGTGGGAATTTTTATTAGTTCTGAAATTAGAAGCAGGGCAGTGGGGTTGGGGAGAGGGGAGTGTCTCAAACCAGCT
Source organism: Nestor notabilis (assembly GCF_000696875.1). Lineage (NCBI taxonomy): Eukaryota > Metazoa > Chordata > Aves > Psittaciformes > Psittacidae > Nestor > Nestor notabilis. Next base: position 145,175 of record NW_009915010.1, on the reverse strand, counting down.
GCAGCTCATTTTAATTAAGGGCTAATTAGCAAGTAAAGCCTGCTGGAAGTAGGAGAAGTCTATGTCCCTGTGTAATACAGAGCAGCTCACTGAAGCAGTTTTTGAGAGCTTAGGGATACTGGCAGAGGGGAGAAGTGATTGAAATAGCAAGTGCCTGAGTACTTCTATAGGTATTTTCCTTTCAAAAAATCTGTGTTGGCTTAGAAATTCCTGCTCTTGTAGGAGAAAAAGGTTAAAGATGAAGGTCTTTAGATGTCAGGTATCGAAATTTAATTTTCTAAATCTATTATTTATTGAAGCTGATGAGAATTTTTTTCCCACCCTGTTCTTTTTTCCTTATTTCCTATGCTAGTTATTCAGGTATCACTTCTTTTTGTGCAATAACTAGAAATGATAGCAGTTTTCTTCTAGTGCTAAGATATTTCTGAATTGTCTGTGTATTTGTAATCTGTACCTCCTCATAAAATATGGTATGTGTTTACAAGATCTACCTTAACTTTGGTTTATTTAAATCTAATCTTCTTTATACGTGAGATTTTAATTGCTGCCCAGGATTC
>NW_009915010.1:79623-144587 GCF_000696875.1 Nestor notabilis | reverse complement strand
GAATTCTATTTATTAGAGGTATAAAAAAGGAGAAGAAAAACTAACTAGGAAAAACCCCACCTGCTTGTTTAGTCATTTGAGGTTCACCAGAGAATAATTAGCTACTTTTCTGAATAATAATAGCAGAGGTATTCCCTGTCTAGAATGATGATAAGTACTTATGTCTTGAGTTCTTCATGCGTATTTAGGACAAGCATACTCAGTTGGTCTGGTTGTCCTTTATTACTCCCTAAACCCTTTGAATCTGAGGATGGTATATATCAGAAAAGTCTGTGTTATTGAACAGTATAAGACAGTGAATAAGAATTTTTAACCTTAATGTTATTTGGCCTGTCTGCAGACCAGTTGGGTGGAGTGACACCAACCCCTATGGACTCTTAATGGGAAAAGTACTTCTGTATAAATCTTAAATCCCTCGGGACTGTGCTAGGAATGTATTTTCCAGTGGTTAATAATATAAAGAACCAACAGAGATGTGAATGTTTTTCATGATTGCAAAATGGCAGATGTTGGGCTCACCTTGTTAGGGGTTGGGGAAAGAGGGAGAAGTCAGAAAAGAATATGAAGGGAAATAAACCTCCTAAACTTCAGCTGTTTGGAACATAGCATCCTTTTTTGTTAAGTCAGAGATGCACAGGGAGATGTATGAATATAGCGTGGGTGAAAAACTAACTGAACTGAAAGGGTAATGACTGATGCTTTGAATTTTTACGAGGTGGTGGTTGAGTTGTCTTTTTCTTAGGGTCAGTACTGGCATTGCTGCTGTTTAACATCTTCATCCATGATCTGCATGATGGTCTGTAGCAGTGCTGGCTCCTCATCTGATCCTTCCTCAGGCACTATGTAAGTGCGACTCCTGATGCATTAGTTGTGGTCATTCCAGGTATTACAGTGGTTCTGTGTTCTATGCTCTGTTGGTTTGCTGACTCCTGAGGTCAGTCTCAAATGACTTCTCTGTAGTCCTTGGCTATTCCAAGTCTGTGGTCCGCTTACATTCCAAGTCTTGTAATAACTGTGTGGCCCCAGTTCTTATGTCCTGTTGTCCATGATGCTCCACCAGTGTGCTCAAGGGGAAAAAAAGGGTATAACTCTACTGTCCCACCAGCAATCCCAGAAGGGATTCCCAGAAGAAAGTTTCTTACTGTCATTGGGTTCCTAGCCACATGATGAGTGCCAGGTCTATTGCACTTTTCCTTCTTTGCCGTGCTCTGAACAGGACATGGGTAAGCAACTGTTTTGTTTTTCCTCCTGTTTTTTTTCATTCTAGTCCAACAGGACACCCAGCACTGTTAAGGTATGAGCACATATTTTGCTCATTAAACAGTTTCACAGACTCCACTCTAGTCACATAATACAATTTAAGAAGTGTGCTGGCCATGATACAATGTGCAATATTCCAGTTAAATGCAACTATCAGTGTAAATCTTTTGATCCAATGAGTTTCTGAGAAAGAATAAGTCTCACTGGGACTGACAGTGGCCAGTTGGGTTTCATGTACTTCTGGCAAGGCAGTAGTCTAGTTACACAGTATATATGTCATAGCTGCTTGATCATACCTGTGGTCTAGAGGCATGTTCAAACTGTTGTACTGCCTGATATAAAATACATTATACCTTTTAGCTCTGAATGGTCCTAGAGATACTTATTGCTGTTGAAAGTGCATTAAGTGCTGCAGAAATTAATTATGCTGGTTTATTTCAAGGAGGTTCTTTTGCCTGTTTTCAGCTATATGGGCTTGAGACAGCTGATAGCAGAGAGAGAAGCAATCACTGAAAAAGACAGGCACAGCCTGATACAGATAAAAGGTATCTTTATTTGACAACTCACTTGACTTGAACAGTCTGTTATAGATCTCTCCAGTATCTGGTAATGGAACTTTTTCACTTTATTTTCTTTTTTTTTTTTCTTAATTAATAAAAGCCTGTTCAGTGCTGAAGCATACATCTCACTGATTTCACAATCTCCCACCTTCATTGAAACTCACATCATGTTTCACCATCAGCAGTGATGTTTGGGAGCTGAATCCACTGATGACAAAAGTGAAAATACAATGTGACCTATGCTAGAAGATCTTTCATCTAGGAAGGAAAACTATTAGAATCCATGTCTATAATTATAAAGACATGAAATTATTATTAAGAGAACTTCATATGCAGTAAGAGTAAAAACATGTTGTAGCTGAATGTGGGAATAGTGGAAATAATAAGAGAACATGAATTCATTGCCAAGCACTATACTTTTAGAAGTTATACCATCAAAGAATCAAATATAGGCTGCTGGTAGAGGCTGATGTTTGTGCATGTATGGATGTAGTAGCATTCCAAAGTATGATACGTTTACTACTAGTATGTAAATGTCTGCAAAGTAATATCCGAGTAAGAAACAAAACTGCAAAGTGCAGTGGCAACTACCATTTGCAATAGTATGGTTCTTAATGTGATGCCTACAAGCAAAATAGATCTGAAATCTTAGTCTAATGCCAGAGAATTGATCTGGTAGTCTTGTTTGGAAAGCAGAGGAATCCAAATACAGGAATTGTATGTAGGTCCTGGCAGGACCTCAGAACTTGGAATATAACTTTTCATTGTTTGTTTGCCTAGAAGGAAAACGAGTTCTTATTTCTTAAAGCTGTGAAACTGTCTGTTTCAGAAGATGGTTTCTCATTAACATGAAATTTCTTCTCTGTGGTTAGGAAGTGTTGGCTGCTGGCTATGTTAAAATTAATTATAATTATTTTTCTCCTCACACCTTTGTATTTGATGATTCTTGTCTTATCAAGTTAGATAGCAGATGCTGAATTGAAAGGAGAAGCACATCTAATGTTTAATTCATGGTAATTTGTTCAATTTTTTATGATCTGAGTAAAATAACCTGTGTGAGATAATATATTTGATTAAACTTTTTTGTCCTGGTTTAATGCATTTATTAGAAAACATCAAATAACTACAAACCCCAATTTAGATACAGCTTGTTACCATAAATAACTTGAATTATTAGTTGGGCAACCACAAAAAGAAACCTAGAATTGCATGTGACAATACTGAATATGTAGAACGTCCTAAATTTCCCCTCCTTATTTTAACAGTATGAAGGAAATGATGTTATGCTCTAGGAGCATCTTTGAAAACATTAATGTGTTGAAGTTTATGTTAAGATAAGTAGTAATCAATCTGAGGCAGGTAACTGATAATAAATTATCTCTAATTTATATCCCTATTTATATAGGGATATAAATTATCTCTAGTTATCTTGAGGACTATGTCCAGCCAAGTTCACAGTTGCCAAAAAGCTGGAAATGTAAGGTATATAGATTTCAGCCCCTACGGTTGATATGAGTTGGACATTAATCAGTTGCTAGGACTAGCAGTCTTTCACCTATGTTCTGAAGCTGTGAATGGCATCAATGGTGCATGTGTCTTTATTACAGAAGTATTAAATGAACAACTCGGTCTCCAGCTCAAAAAAAGGCTTCTTAGAGGGACTTAGTAAGTGCAGAATGGCAGCTTAAAGTTACTGTCAAGCAACATTACTGGTTCAAAGGAGAAGGCAACTCGAAACTTCTCACCCTGACAGGTATAATAGAGGTATTACTTCCCCCCCCAAAATAATGCATGTTAGGAATAAGTGCCCCTTGGAGAGAGAGAGAGAGAGAGCTAATCATTATCTGTGTAAACAGAAAGCAACCTTATTCTTTAACAAGTCCAGCTATGGACAGGAGGTACTTTGTACATGTTTCAAAGGATACCACTTTGAATCTCTTGGAATAATAAGCTGGCATTTGGCAAAAAGGATTGGCAAGAGCCTTAGCCTTATCCAGATCTAGTGCTAAAGCTTTTCTTTTTTTGCCAGTGTCACAAATATGATTCAGTGTCTTATTTCATACACTCAGTGTGACTTATAGAGATAAAATACAGAGGCTTAAATTCAGGACACTGGACTGCAGTTTAAGTTAGCAGAAGGTAACCCTATCTTGTCTAGGAGTGAATTCAGGAAAGCAAGGGAAGTGGTGCATTTCTTCTATGTGACACATGGTGCACTAAAATGCTCTACAAAATATATTGCAGTGTGTATTTACTCCTACCTTTATGCCATAGGATTTCAGTTCTTCACAGCTTAGGAAATAGCTTCTTAATTTGTACCTGCAAGCAATTATGCTAACACATCGCATAAACAATTTTATTACAAAGTATTAAAATTAGTATATGGAAAACACTGCAGAACTCCCAGGTTCCTGTCAATTTATACTAGTTTGAAGTTATACTGTATAAAACTGTTGATCCTGTATTTAACATCCTGTCTTGTAGTATTCTTTGATATCAGGAGTGGATATTATCTGTCTCCAACTGGACAGATGAACAGAGTCAGATTCCACCTCAAAAATATCCCAACCAGCAATAATTTTAATTCACTGTTATAGTAATCTGCCATCTGATAGTTAGACTTTTGTGTTCAGTGAGCCACACTGACCAGGGAGTGCTATGTCCTGCTATTGAGTCAATGAAGATTTCTACCTTCATTAGTGTCTTATATGGAATAACTTCTTTCTGTTTGGATGCTGGGGAGGGACTCTTCATTAGGGACTGAAGTGACAGGACAAGGGATGATGGGTTCAAACTTAAACAGAGGAAGTTTAGGTTACATATAAGGAAGAAGTTCTTTACTGTGAGGGTGCTGAGGCACTGGAGTGGGTTGACCAAGGAAGTTGTGAATGATCCATCTCTGGCATTGTTCAGTGCCAGGCTGGACAGAGCCTTGGGTGACATGGTTTAGTGCGAGGTGTCCCTGCCCATGGCAGGAAGGTTGGAACTAGATGATCTTAAGGTTCTTTCCAACCCAAACTATTCTATGAATAGCTATAGCACTCAGTCTAAACTATGGTCCCTGTTTGCAAAAATCAGACTCGCAAGCTGACTTCCAAATTTAGTTAGTTTATAAGGCAAATTTCTGATGGGAATTGCATTGACCATGAAAATCCTTCAAGCAGCTTGGAAAACTGTTGAGTACAGATGTAGTCTTTTATTAATTCACTACATGTGATATTCAAGGCAGGAATGGAGCTTGCAGTGACTTGAGACAAATCATACTATTGGCTTCTCTAGGTTTTACCTTTCCCCTAGATCTTAACAGTTGCTTTTAATCTCTATACTGATTTTTGAGCTGCTTCATTCACCAAGAATGCTTTGGTTATATTTCTGCCTACATTTTAGCTACCATGGCTTTGTTCTTATTTATTACCTTTGCCTTTATGTATTGTGTCATTCTTTGTGAGCTCTTCTGTTCTTTAGAAGTCTGTTGAGTGAAAAATAAGGAAGAATCCAGTTGCAGTGATCAGAAAAAGGAAAAATCCAATTACAGTTTTTCAAGATGCTGTAGGAATTCTCCCAATGTAACATATGTACATTGTCTACTCACAGTAGAAATGTGCCATGCCTTATTTCTAGCAGCAAACTTAGTAGTACAGCCAGAATCAGTAACAATTTTAGAACATCTGATAAAATCAAATGAATGCAAGCATACTTTGTGATTTATAAAAACTGGACTCCAAGACAATCAGATTTTGAATAATATGGAATAAATCTGGAAGAATTCCATATTGGTTCATGACTGTATCTGAGAAGAATTTGATCACAGCTAAATTTTAGACTAAAGCTTAGGGCAGTTTTGGGTTTTGTTCAAAATATATGTAAAAAAGGTTTGCCTCCAGGTTTAATCAGTTTGAAAACCTTTGTCTGTTCAAAGAATGGCAAGGCAGAGAGTTTGTCACATAAAATGAATGCATGCTATTGGGGATATTTATATGAGTTCATTCTTCTTTTCAGTTGTCTGCAGTGATACCAGTAAAACACAAGCTAAAGTTATAGGTGACTAAATATAGACAACATGCCACATCATTTAGTTTAATAACTTATTTGTAATGAAGACCCCAAAGCAAAACCCAAAATGCTAACAGGGGTGGAAATGAAACCTTGCAATAATTTCTTACTCATTACTTCTTACTTACAAATTAATAATGGATATAAAATGTGATTAGAAAGCCCAACAATAAATGAAATATGATTATGAAGCCCAACAATAAATGAAATACGACTGCAGTTAACTCAGAGGAGGGTTTCTCTCTCACTTGATTCCATTTATGAGGCAAATATCACAATTTCATTCTGCAGCACAAGGTTCTTTTTGTAACAAAAGGTAAATAAAACTGAATCCCCCCCCATTTATAAACAGATTAAATCAGTTTTAGTAATCATAGGGAGAATAAATAATGCATGCTTTATAAGCCCAGTGTCCTGGGTTCAGCTACAGCAGTCTTTTTTTCTCCTTCTCAGTAGCTGGTGCAGTGCTGTGGTTTTGACTTCCAGCCTGGGAACAACGCTGATAACACCGATGTTTTTAGTTGTTGCTCTGTAATGTTTACTCTGACCAAGGACTTTCTCAGTCTCATGCTCTGCCAGGGAGGAGGGGAAGCCAGGAGGAAGCAGAGACAGGACACCTGACCCAAACTGGCCAAAGGGGTATTCCATACCACAGCACGTCATGCCCAGTATAGAAACTGGGGGGAGTTACCCGGAAGGCCCAGATCGCTGCTCGGGTCGGGCTGGGTATCGGTCGGCGGGTGGTGAGCGGTTGTGTCTTCTCCCCTTGTTATTCCTCTTATCATTATTATTGGTAGCAGTAGTGGTTTGTATTATACCTTAGTTACTGGAGAGCTGTTATCTCAACCCGCAGGAGTTACATTCCTCCGATTCTCCTCCCCATCCCTCTGGGAGTGGGGGGAGGAAGAAGTGGGAGGAGTAAGCAAGTGGCTGTGTGGTTCTAAGTTACCGGCTGGGCTTAAACCACAACATCCAGGTTGACTTCAACTGCCTTGGAATTGAGTTTATTTGTGGAGGGAATTCTTTAATTCTCTAGGAATTAGAACTCTGTGTAGGAACTTGGTTTATATTTATGCACTAGAATGAGTACAAAAAGATGGAGATTTTTTATCCATCAACTGAAAATAAAAGTTGTGGGATTATATAGATTGTGAATAAAATGTTTGTGTTGTATTGATCTTGAGGTTATGCATGCATGTGTGCATGCAAACAGGGAATTGCAGATTTTTTTGAAAGGAATATTGCAGAAAAAGAAATCTAATTTGCATTCATTTTAGTCAAGTTCCAATGACTTAGCAAATTCCTATGACTTAGCTGTTAGGATACTAGCTCAGGCTTTTTTCTTCTTCGTTATAAGGGCTTTTTGTAGTTATCAATGTCACATGAACTAATTGCCAGGTAAATCTTACTGGCAGAGGGCTGGGTTCCCAGGACTTTCCCCTCCACCTGGGTAATCTAGGCCTGAGATTATATAATCATTATTTTCTTTCTAAATAACCCAAATGCACTTTTACTCCTGTTTCTAGGTAAGAAGGAGAAAAAAAGGTAGGGGGAAAAAAGAATTAGTGCTTAGCAGCAGTAGATTATCATAAGGTCCCTGAAGGAATGTGTTCATCAGAGGGAATGATGGTGAAACAGCAAAATTTCCTGTATGAAATTATTCTGATAAACTGATAAGCAAAGCTAAGATTAATTTTAAAGCTGAAAAGATCTCTTGCTGCTAATGACCAATTGGCATAATGGCTGAGACTGGCACAGATTGCTGATTAGATTCTAATAACCCTTAGTATTTGCCTCTGGTGCGTTAGCCAGCACGCTCCTTACTTGGTGGTTGTCTTCTAGAACCTTTTTCATTCATGTTGCAGGCTCATACATGTCAATTTGACTTCTTTACTACTACACCTGCAATAGACACTTCTACTGTAGCTTATATTGCATTCAGAAATATTCTTACAATCTCCATCTTAATCTTATGGATTTATTGACATTGTTTCATTTGCACACAGGTTTTCATAAGCAAAAGGATCTACCACAAAATCATGGCTATCTGTGCAGATACTCATGTGAATCATGGACATCCCACAGGTTCTATTAGCAGCTACAAACTTTGGATTATGCCATCTTGACTCATTCACTTGTGCTTCTACAGCTGACAATATTACTCACAAGAACTCTTGAAACCCCACGCCCTCAAAAATCGATGGATAAACTCATATAACTGGTTATGATTTAAGATTAGTAGTAGAGAAATATTACTACCTCTCAACTGTCTTGTCTTGAGAATGCTACAATGAGGCAAGTCAATCCAGAGCAAGACTTCTTTTGGTCTTTCTTGCAAGGCAGTACGGTGGTTATAAGTTCCATATACAGAGAAACACTTTTCCTCCTGGAAAATTTTCCACCTGGAAAGACTTTAAAACCTGTAGGGTTAGAGGATGGTCATGAGCATAGTGGCACGAACATTCTTGGTTATAGGTAGCAAAGATCCTAGTATAAGAAGTTATAGCAAGGCTGTTTGTGACACATAGCTTTGCAATAAAACCACACCATTTTGCAATAAAAGCAAAGAACGGAGAACAGGCGGAATTCTTCAATGAATTCAAAGTGTCAAGTGTTTTATCTATTTCTATAATAAAATCACATCAGATTATTCACAATGTAGCTACAAACAAAAAATTTTAAACTGCCTTTAGAGACTATACTGAAAAAACTAAATGTACTTTTTCACTCCACTTTTCTAGTATTTAAACTGTATTAACTAAACCTAAACGAATAATTTTCACATTAAGTGATGTTCTAGATCCTGACAGAGTTATAAATGTAAATGCATCCCATGCAGTAAAGTATTATATAAACATGAATTATATTGTCAGCATAGTTCACCTTAATCCATAAGCATCTGCTACAAATGCCAAGGGGGTTATTTGAAACTTCAACTTTGATGCAAGTATCTATCTGTCACCTAAGAAGTAAGATGAGATTGATCCTTATATGTTGTATGAAGGTAGAAAGTTAAGTTTTTATCCAGCGACACACTAGTTTGGTATTTGGGGGTTTTCTTGGGGAGCACAGAGCTGGATATATGATTTTCTCCTGAATTTTTATGCCAAAACTTAAACTTTGAATGGGGCTTTCCTCACTTCCCAACTAATAAATAAAGATTTACTAAATGAGCAAGAGGAGAAATTGCAGGAAAACTGAAAGAGAAGAGAGAGAAGAGAAATGAACAATGACTGCAAGGTCTCTGAAGTATTTGGCCTTCCTAGGAGCAACACAGATAAGTTAGTTTCTTGTAGTTCCTTTCATTACTGTAATGCTGAAAAATGTAGGCAGCTATGTGGGCCTAAGCTCTATCTTTACAATGTAGGGTATTTGGAAGAATAAACTCCCTCTTTCTCATCAGAATTCTTTGGGACACTTTAAGTCAGACACATGCAAGCACAGTAATTTTTCAAGACCTGGTCTATCATTTCCAATATCTCCAATTTATGTGAGCCTGAAGAGCTGGCTTTGAGTTGATAGCTAGACAGTTCATAAATTCAAAGATGATCTTCATGCCAAAGGGCACCTGCTGATGATTTATCTTCCTGTGCAGTTTGGTGCATGGAACTTCAACTAATGCTTCTTTATTAGGTCCAATAATTGTATCACTGGTGCATATCCTGAATACATGACATTGAGAACACCTCAGATGCACATTCATAGCAATTTACTTAATTTACTATCACTTTCTGTAACTGGACACCTACTTGAACAACTTACTCCACAGAACACTGGACATATATAAATTTGTCCCAGTTGGGGAAGTTTTCCTCTGATATTGTCATATGACAATAAGAAATGATAAGGATGGCATCAGCATTGCTGAATTCCCTGGGTCTTGGTACCTTCTTTATAGCAGGGTAAAGGTAGTGTGTTCACAATTACATTATAAATAGAGGATTTTTTTAAGACATAAAGAATTCTATGACTTGTGACCCAACTTTCTGAGAACAGCTCTACCAGTTATCCATTTTGAATCCTGAAGAACTTAATTTAGCTAAAGATAGTCACTTGAAAGATATCCAGCTCTAACACTAAGCAATGGATTTTCCAGCAGACTTTGTGTGATGTATGTTACAGGTATGTCCTGGGTTCAGCTACAGCAGTCATTTTTTCTCCTTCTTAGTAGCTGGTGCAGTGCTGTGGTTTTGACTTTCAGTCTGGGAACAACGCTGATAACACCGATGTTTTTAGTTGTTGCTCAGTAATGTTTACTCTGACCAAGGACTTTCTCAGTCTCATGCTCTGCCAGGGAGGAGGAGGAAGTCGGGAAGAAGCAGAGACAGGACACCTGACCCAAACTGGCCAAAGGGCTATTCCATACCACAGCACGTCATGCCCAGGATAGAAACTGGGGGGAGTTACCCGGAAGGCCCAGATCGCTGCTCGGGTCGGGCTGGGTATTGGTCGGTGGGTGGTGAGCGGTTTTGTCCTCTCCCTTTGTTATTCTTCTTATCATTATTATTGGTAGCAGTAGTGGTTTGTATTATACCTTAGTTACTGGAGTGCTGTTATCTCAACCCGTGGGAGTTACTCTGATTCTTGTCCCCATCCCTCTGGGAGCAAGGGGAGGAAGAAGTGGGGGGAGTGAGCGAGTGGCTGCGTGGTTCCAAGTTGCCGGCTGGGTATAAACCACGACAAGGAAGTAGTTATTTAACCCACATTCATAGGTAAAAACTGTATTGACATGCAGTGACTGTGCCTACAATTTACCCATTATTCAAATTCTACCTGCCTTGCAGGTAACAACATAGCCAGATGGTTGCTGGGCCAGGAATTATGAAGAAAAAGTGACTTTGTAATAAAGAAAAACGTAAGAAAATTGATTTACGTGTAAGCTAACCCAGTATTAACATACTCTGGATTTAGCCACTTAGAGAACTAGGGAAAGGAACAAGCAGAATTATAGAAAGAAGTAACAGGTGATGTGATTGCCCTGTACATACAAGATTTTGGGTTCTTTTCAATGATGTATGAGATCTACTTGATCTCAGTTAACTATAACTTTGCTTAGTGCTAGCAAATTCTAAGTGAGTTTCTAAATGTATTCTATCTCTTTTGAAAATAGTGACATACTGAGGTAACTAGAGATGGTGTTCCATTCTGTACTTTTAGGTTTTGCCGTAAACCAGACTAAGTTATTTTGGAGATTCCCTTTCAAATTGTTTTTAAAGCAAGAATGGATGACAGGAGCAATCTCAATCTGCTAGTCTAGCTGCTAAACGGTAGCAGCCTTGAACTAGTATTTGACAACAAACCTGAGGAATGTTATGGTAAGATATGATGGATCCCTTTGGATTGGTTTACAGTACAATGGTAACACCCAATCCATTTCTAAAGGTAGAAAATAGAAAGGTTCTGTTATGCCCTCAGACTGGGGGCATTGCATATCACTACGATGGAAAAGAAGCTCTATCTAGAGTGTGGTAACTACTTTACAACAAGACTATCTTCAAGATTTTGAAATCCTCCTCTTCCCTGGATAAAGCAAGTATTTCCAGGTCCCATATAATCATGTTTTAACTGTGCAAAGTGTCTGGTCAGGTTCCTTCAAACAGAATCTACATAAAGGCAGATACAGGAAAGTGAATGTGCTCTTGTTTATCAATATGTATGCTTCAGCACTATTCCATACTCCAAGTGAGGTTGCAAGGCATTCAGAAAAGTCTCTTCCTGACATGAAAATATGGTTATTTTAACCTTATATTATCTAGGCAGGAAATGGTACTTTTCCACATAGTTGCACTATAGGAATGGCTTGTAGTGCATCAGATGAAGTATGCATCTAGCCTTGTATTCTTCCACTCACCATGACTACTATTTGATAAGTGGATAAAAGCATAGGACCAGGGGGAATACGCTGTGATTCTTTGCTGGAGTGTTTTCTCCCAACTCCAGGAAATTTCCATTGACTGTCCCACTGACCAGCAGAAATGCTTTTACTTAACAGCCCACAGTGCATTTTTTTTTATAAATGTCTTCAACTTCATCAATTGCCTTTTGAATACTTCTAAAAGTTTGATGCACAACTGCCCGTGGCAAGGAGTGCTGTTTTAACTATACTCTGAAAATGCATACTTATTTTGGATCTGCCTGCTTTATATTTCAGTCTATTGAAAGAGACAATGAATGACTTGCTATCTTTTTATCTTTTATGTGCCACTGATGACATCTGTCATGTACCTGTTCACTCATCTTTTTTTTCCAGGCTGAAAAGCTCTAGTCTATTTTATACTCATCATGCTGATGCAGTCCCATACCTTTGATCAACCTTGTGCTTCTACAAGAACTTGAAAAGGTACTGAGAAACTAAATGACATTGCAGGGCAACTCTGAGCATGAGTAAGACTACAGGCCTCTCAAAAAGGTCTCATTTTACAACGTTGCTTTTGAAACTATACATCATACTTCAACCCACATCTCCACCAGATGGATGTGACCACAGCAGGTTTTCTTTGAGATGATTATTGGTATTACATTCTCCTCCTGAAATATACGAATCTAGTCAAGCACAGGAAGAGAGGATTGTAAAGGAAAGGTATTGTATCCATGCTCAGATTGCTAAAGGATATTAACATAATAAAGGCAAAGATTGTTTCAATGTCTGACACTGTTAGAAGGTAAGGCAGCCACTCCATATGATGTGTATATCTAATGCTTAATGCCTCTGACTTTTCAAAGAGTGGTGTGAGTGTTTACCATGTGATAAGATGTCAGACAATAATATGCTTTGAAATAATTTATTTACCTTTCATAAAACCACTTGCTACATCGAGAATGACATGCTTTTCTGCTTCCTTGCCTTTAATTTAGTATGTCGATTCTGTCAAGCTGAACCATAAACCATGTGGTGTTTTTAAGGATTGCCTTTGTAAACTCTGCTTTGCAGAGTATAATCTTTTAGAGAAAGGTGAATAGAATCTTCTTGCAAGAAGGACTTTTAAAAACAGGTATACCATTTATTTTTCTCACCAAAAGTGGTGGTTTGGATGCAGCTGGATTCACAGTGCTCATGGTGTAGTCTGGTTCTGAGAACGACTTTAAAGCACTGCCCATCTATACGCAGTTCAAACTGCCCAAGCTCAAGCTGTTCACAGATCCTGTATGCTTTGGTGTCGGGATGCTCTGAGGCCTTTTGAGGAAGGACTGTTTATCTGCTGTCTGTGACAGATGGGTTATGTGTAGATAAAATGCATGTGGATTCCACATTACAGTGAGGCAAGCAAGGGCAAACAGAGAAGCATGGGTGGTTAATTTGGTTTTAAACTGGCATGCTTCTCTCGCACCCAACACCACCATGAAGGTAGATGTAGTTCTTCCATTCATACAGGGACAATTTTCATAGACACAACACGTCAGCTGTCCATAGATCTTGAAACTTACTAAAATGCAAAAAAACCTAAAAGAGCCATGGTTTTGATACAAAAAGGTCGAGTTTCAATATGGCAGTAGCCTTAGTATAAGCCTGCAGAAATAATCTTTCAGGGGAGGTGTAACCATCTCAGGTATGATGTTTTATGATGTACCCATCTTCCTGATGGATTACACAACGTCTCATTAGTGTCATGTTGAAGAATTGGGAGTTGGAACTAGATGATCTTAAGGTCCTTTCCAAACCTAACTGTTCTATGATTCTGTGAATACTGCACTGCTGAGATTCTACTGAGAGACAAGATTCTTATGTTTGAACTGTTTAAGTGCAGATGTGTTTGCTCTGGGAACAAAGGTGCCTTGGGAAAAGGGATGTCACAGTATGAAGATTTGGATATACACCATTATGGGCTGTTACTAACTGTCAGTAAAATGGGGAAAGCTTGTGTGAATTAGTATCACACTTGTGACTTAATATCAAGACCTTCTAATATGGTTTGTTATATGTTTATCTATGTGTTTCAAGGTCAAAGTATTTCCTAACTTGTGTAGAATGAGAGTATCCTGGGATACAACACATTCTGGCCAATGAATAGGCTTTAAGATCCCACAATAAAAGGGAGATCTTTGTGAAGGACCAGGCAATTTGAATGGAAGATGTTTTAAAAATGTAATTCCGGAGCTGTCTTGATGACATGCATGTACAGAACTCCTGAAGGAAGATTTAAGCAGAGGTGTACAGAGGACAATAAGTACATAGTGTGCCTTAAATTACGGTTGTAAGCTTTTTTTGCATTCAGATGCTATTCATCACACTTCATAAATATTTCCATGCCTCTCTTACACTGTGCGTACTGAATTCTCTCTAGGAACATTAAAAGAACTTGAGACCAGGGAGACGTTTTTCTTGCTGGATATAAATCAGTGATGCAAGGTCTTGATTAAAATACCTGGAAATGAGTTTTTCATTCTTGGTTCACACTGTAACATACTTCAGATACAGGAAGTAACCAATTACATGCAGATAACGTCCTCTCAAATACTTTTTCAATGCTGATTTCCAGGAAACAATCCTCCTGAGGACTGACGTAAATGAGATTAAAAGAACAGAGTAAATTCTATAGCTGATTGCAAGAGCGTATCTTAAAATTGTAAGTAAAAACAGTGTACAGATTGCATATACGCAACTGTGTACTTCTTACTCACTGCCTTTCTAAACATGCTCAGAAACTTAGGCTTGACAGATCTATGTATGATATCAGAGCAGACTTAATCAGCCAGGCTGTGGGTGTTTGTCCATGATTATTCCATCAGAGCCCTCACTACCTGTACCTCCCACCATAAAGGAATAGAGAAGTTATTCATCTTTATAGCAAGTTGTCCAAATCAGTGTTGCCATAGAAACTCTAACTTTGAGAAATCTTTGTCTTCTCAGTCGTAGATTGTTCACTTTTGGCACTGATACTAGCTTTGCATTTAATAATAGGCTTTTGTTTGTAAACCAATAAACAAGGGTACATAGGTCTGACGTGGAGTGTGATTACCTACTTCTGGCACCCTGAACTTATAAAACTACTAAATTGAATAGGGCAGGGTGTGAATGAGCCAGTAGCATATAATGAAACATTGTTATGCTCATTTTTTCTTTCAGATATTCTCTTCAACACGTCAATGAAAGTGGAAAATAGCAGGCATTTTCACAAGCTTTAGTCCTTACGAGATTTATAACAAAACTTCTACCTCCTCCTAGAATTAGCTGCCTACACACAGCCCTTTTCACTATGGATCTGATAGCACGAAGAACCACAGAGTGATGCAGCAAATAATCACTCGATGTATCTCAGACTTGAGCTAATTCTTTTATAATGAAATTTAAATATTTCTGAGGGGATGGAGTGCATCTATCTTAACAAAAATTTGGCATACTCCCACACTGAAATGTCATGGCTTATTTATATAGGACAAGATTTGATCCAGTAGCAATTGTAGTTCTAATAATCATCATGCCTATTGATCAATGTCTGCTGCAATTGCTTAGAGATAAAAAAAAAAATCTCAGAAATAACATAAATCCAACAAAGACAACTATGAATTATTTGTATTTTTAAAATAATTCAGATTTTCTCCCAAAACAGATTTCAATTTACTTGGAATATCTACTCTTGAGAGAAAAGACAAAAAAAAAAACCACATAAAACTTTCCAGATGCTGATATTCTCCAGCCAAAATTGACAAGTGAAATATCAGCTTGATCTTGTAATGTTCTGAAATCTTGGATAGTTACCCTACAATAAATCTATCCATCAGAATGTAGTTCACCTATTTCTAACAACTTTGTCTTAAAGGGTGATATCATAGCTATTTTTCTTGGTATCATGATGAGCAGAGACACTTACCTGAACAAGAATTTTTCCTTTTAATAAAAGGCCATTTCTCCAGTCATTTTGAATGTACTGATAAGCCACACCCAGAAAACCATTCAGAATTTACAAAAGCACAATATTTGGAAGAAATGGAATGTAATGTCCTACGGTCTGTCTTTGGAGTATTTTACTTGCCCAAGATATGTCCCTCTTTAAGATCGTAAATTTGTGATTGCTTTCTTTTAGATGTGTAATTGGCCTTTGGAAAAAGCAATTTCATTAACATTGAAATATTTTTTTGTAATTTACTTATTAGAGAAACTCAGCCTTATTGCAAATTCTTTCAAAATCATATTAGCTTCATAAGAAATCCAAACATTTAAAGTTGTTCCCTTTGTTTTAACTTATTTATATTTAAATGGTCAATAAGTCCTTAACTTACTTTTCAACGTGAAGTAAAAATATTGGTATCATTCTTATGTAATGATAAAAATAGGTGAGAGAGACAGAAGTAAATGCTACTGATGGAGTTTTCCATAAGACACTACAAAATGACCCTGATAGTTTCCCAGTTTCCCTTTTCTGTGTTGGGTGTATGTCTCTTTTCCTGAGTATGTGGATTCCTGAGTATTTGGGTAAGGGAAATGACTGACTTTCTTAATACATACAATTTGAGTTGTTGGTCTGAGCCTAGAAAAGCTCCTGCCATAGTACTTGTTCAAACTATTTTTAAATACCACAACTGTGTGCCTTTGGGCCCATGCCAATGCTGCCTGGCAGTGGCTGAAAAACTCCCACCAGGTTCAAGTGAATTTGATTCATGGTGTGCAGCCCACAGCACAAGTAGCTGCTTCTCATGGAGACTATTCAGCTATGAATAGTTTTCTTTTTTTGGTTGGTTTGTTGTTTTCTTTTCTCCTCCCCATAAAGCCTATATCAACTTGCTACTAGCACTACAGAAAAGGATAGACAAAAGCCTGGAATAGACAGATGTGTTCAGGTACATCTACCTGGCACTACAACTGACCCGTTATGCATGAAAATAGTGGTTTGTTTCTCTGTATTCCAAATATATGTTCAAATTGGGCCTGTTAACCAAGATATGAATGATTCTCCACAGTCACAAATGACAAATCTGAAAGGCATTAAGCAAGAGCTTTAGGATAATCACCTTTTAATTGTCTGGCTGTGTAAGGTTTTCTAGTCTATCTCAGTACAAAGTAAGAGCTGCAGAGATGAATAATAAAATCACTTTCTATCTTGGAACATTTGTGGCAGAAAGCTGTGTTAGCTTTTTTGTTAGGTTTCTGTGTGAGTGTTTAAGTATGGCTTAGTGCAGGGAAAATCTTCCCTGTGCAGCGTATTTTATAGCTGATTACTGCCTGGCATAGATACAGATTGATGAGCATGCTTCAGGGCTCTCCTGCAACTTTAACCTGACGCAGATTCCTCAGATTCTGCCTTGAGGTATGCACATATTTTGTTTTCCTTAAAAAAACCTGACCAAACACAAAACTAAAAAAAACAAACCAGAACCAAAAACCAACCAAAAAAAACCCCAAACCAGAAAAACAAATGAAGAAATCTGATTTATAGGAGGGTGGTGATTGCTGGAGTCATTCTTCCTTAGCCAGTACATTTAATCTTTCTGTATAGATGCTACTGCAGGAAAAAACAGAAACAAGCCTCCAAAACCTGTGAAGGAAAGATGCCCCAATGTTTTTTCTCTCTTCTCTTAAAATGTGTCATCATCCACAGACTATCTCCTTCTTTGGACATGTTTTAGTCAGAATAATTAATGAAACCCACACTAAAGAGGAGGATAACAGCAAACTTTATATCTCAGATCTTCCAAGTCTCTTTTTAAAGATATTAGCTATCCCCATCACACTTTGAAGCCCTGAGGAAAAGGGCACATAAATATCATTATTTGCTTTTAGGTCTGTTTCAAATTACAGCAAAAGTCTCAAAGACCAAATACCAAGTCTCATTTCATGTTTTAATCACCATAAACTATAATGGGATTCATATCTGCAAACATTTATTGCTCTGTATCACAAGGATATTTTTAGCTACTTAGAAGGCTGTTACTATGAAAAATAGTTTCTACAAAGGGAAAATGATAGCTGCTTTTAGATTAGATATTAATCTGGGAGCAACACTTAAGCTAAACAGTATAATAAAGGTAACTTTCCTGGGCATTTAAAATAAGAGCCTGTGATGTGCAATTAAAGCAAGGAGTCAAGTACTTAGGATTTTCTTTCTGGTTTTGTCCTTTGCTTTGAAAGTAAACAAATACATAACATAGGGAAGCAGTAATAAACCCAGCCATACTGAATGCAACATTTGCCTATAAAAGGAGGAAAGAGGATAAGCAGAATGAAAAATTGAAAAAGAAACGTGTGGTTTTACTTATCTCAGAATCCAGCCTTTTCATTTTATCTGATGAGTGCTTTTTTTCTGGATGAACAAAACAGGTTTATAGAAGGGACTCTTGTTATTGTGCATCATGTCACCTACTGCATAACATTGGCCAGAGAATTGCCTGCAAAGAAAGGAAAAAAGTCTTTGAACAACAGTATTTAGAACTTGATTGAGAAAATCATCTGTATGACAATGATGAGCAGTAAAGAAGCTATCCTGACCCTGAGATGAGTTGTACTGATTGATGATTATTTATCTACTCTGCTCAAGAGTACAAATGACTTTTGGATCAAGTGTGTCTGGTTTCCAATTTTAGCTCATACAGAGTCAGGAAACATGTCTGATCTCTCCCTGATAATATAATACAGAATATAATACAGAATATAATCCCAAACTAAAAGCAATATGTATGAAGAACTGTTCCCCTCATGATCCAGTCATGGCATAAAAATGCAGTGATACAGAATTGGATGGATGGATGGATGGATGGATGGATGGATGGATGAGCCTACACCTACCTACGATCCTGTGTTGCAATTCATGCCATGTGGAAATAGTTGGGTTGGCCCTGGGTAATGGAGAGTTTGTGAAGCTGTCAGGAAGTGCTGGGTTGCAGATTAGGTCTTGTTTCTCATTCCTTGTGTTGAACTCAGTGCTGTTATTAAAAAAGCTCTCTCTTACACTTCTACCTCTTTGCCAGTTTAATATTGGTAGACAGCATTCCTTACACACAAAATTTCATGCAAGAATATTATCACATCAAATGGAGAAAAGACTCACACCCAGGAGCAAGAAAAGAAATATCATTCTGATAGTAGAAAGACAGTGAGCGCATTGTTCTGTGTGGCCAACATTTAGTTCAGCTGATATAGACAAGGAATTGCTTCCAGTTCTTCATTTTAGGGCTGATTAGCAGAATATTAATGTTTTGGTCATGGCAATTATTTCTTAAGACACCTTCATAGTTAAATCTATCATCTGCACCAAAACCATATCATTGAATAACGTCTAACAAGGGCATAAAAAGACTTATCTTGACAAGTGATTTGCACGTAGTTTAAAGGACTAAATTTATCTTGTGAAAGATAATTTTATCCTCTGTTATCTTTATGTTTTTCGAAATCATGCAGTTACAAGACGGGACAAGCTGAAGAGCGGCATTTCCCCAGATAGTTCCCCTAGACGTTGCAGGAGAGACCAAGGCACAAGATCCATTTCCACATTGCCTCCAGAGAAATGGAGAGGTATAGTTCTGCTGACATTTCCTTGCTTAGAGAGGAATACTGAATTAGGCTGTGGAGCTGCTGCTCAAAACAGAATATTCCCCAGCTTAAGACAACAGTGAGTTGCAAAGAGCTTCACTCTGAGCTGCACCAGTAAGAGCTGCACTAAGCTCTTCACAGTGGGAAGCAGAGCTGCTCAAAAGCCCCCTGAAAGCAACTTATTTCTATAGTAAGGAGTGAAGATGGTATTTATCACAGATGAACAGACACTTTTTTGATGTAGCCGCAATCCTCTTACATATGAGTTTTTAAAATTCTCTTTCCCCCCATCTGCTTTTTCTTCTTAGCTCTCAAAAAAAAAAAAAAAAGAGTTCCATTCAACCTGATAACATTAAATAATGGAATGAAGCAAGGAAAGGATCAAAAAAGAAGCAACTTGTGTGGTCTTGTAAAGTGAGTTCAAATGTTTGACTTCAGAATTCTCAGAAGCTTTGCATTTTAAAATAATAACGAATGGGAAACATCAGGAAGGAAAAAATACAGAAAAAGGAAAGAGAGAAAACAGATATTCTCAATACAGGAAATGCCTTTCACAAAGTTACAAAAATAGTTGGGGAAGGAAATATTTGAGGCTGAAGAGTGACGACTTTTGAATTTTCTGAAGGGCATATAAAATTTAATTATCCTTTTTTTTTTTGGCCACACTTTTGATACCAGTGTGCCTTGAAAGGTGACAGATTTCCTTTCAAAACTTGGCTTCAGATTTATTAGCCTGATAACTTTTTCCTTCCATGGAATTTGTTTTGCTTTTAGTTTCCATTTATTTTTAGCTGGGTGCCAAAAAATGCAATTTCATGGTAACTTGAAGTATTCATGAATCATTCATGAATATTTGCTTAATGGACAGTTCTTCCTTTTTCTTTTCCTCCATTTGCTTTCCAAAATTAAAAGAATTAATCCTTCCCTGTCATTTTGCAACATTCTACTACAATATACCAGAAAGGGACTTTTGGCTTCTTCTAATTTCTATATGACCTTTTGGAACCAAACTTAACTGGATCTAATGTGATGTTTGTAAAAGAAAAAAGTTTTCAGGCTTCCTCTTTTGGTAGGGAATGGAAATGGAAAGGTTTGTCTAAGAGCTACATAGAACAACTTTTCTTCTTCCTTACTATCGATTTTGACCAACATTTTGAAGAGCTTTCCAACAACCTTTGTATGCAAAGAATAACTTGACCTATACATTACATTCATCTAACTTAATACATACTTAGAGCATTCAAAGAGCCAAATTTTACATGTCTGTGCATCCCCATAATTTTCAACAGACCTGGGGCTCCTAAAGACAATATGTGTGTACGTATACATATGGTTTTGCTTGATACCATTACATTGTTGTTTCTACAGACATCTTGATCAACATTTTCTTACAGTGACTGGGTCGCCTTCTGGGTAGTCAGATATAGTTATAGTATATTACTGAAAATTAAATAGCTGAATTAGCAAGTTTTAATTATATTTCATGTCTTTTGTTCGTGATCACAACACAGTAGCACTACTTCTCTGCTTAATATTACAGCTCAATGGAGTGGCATTCTAGTTACCCAGCAGCATAAGGGAGAACTGAGCCACCAAAAATACCATGTCACGAGAGTTTATGTTTCCAGGACCATATGCAGTCTGAGTGTGTCACTAGAAAGTCAGTCCAGGTCCACATGCCCAAGCCTTAAACAGCAACCTTTAACAGTATATTGTCTTGTTATCTGTTGAGTTAGTCATGAGCAACCTAGTCCAGATCTGCTGAAAGAATGCCAGATCTGGGAAATGAACTCACATGATACTGCTGCATGTGCAAATCTCTCTATCCCCTGTCCTAACACTACTTTAAATTATCACAGTGAATGGGTTGTCCATTGAGAGGAGCATAAAAGAGACTAATCATAGAATCATAAAATAGTTACCTTTGTCTCAATGTCACTGCTTTTGTTCTGGGAATTGTTTGGCTTCATCAGTCTTTTGCCTCAGTGTTTCATAAGGGTTGCTTATTTTGAATTCTGACTGTTGATGTTATTCATGTACATATTAAACCCTTCCAGTTGTGTTGATCTATCTGCAGGATCAGGGCCATAATTTACATATCTGAAAAGCATAATAATAAGGATGATATTTGGATGAAAATGTGATGCTACCAATGTTGGATAACTTGCAACTCTCACAACTTCAGAATGTCTGTCTTCTGAGCATTCTTGGAAAGGGGAACATCCAATTGATGAGTAGCGGGTGTCCCCCTAGACAAACTAAACAAAATATAACAATTTATCCCAATGTTTTGGTTCACTTCTAATGAATTTTCTTAGAATGGTTAGGGTTGGAAAGGACCTTAAGATCATCCAGTTCCAAGCCCCTGCCATGAGCAGGGACACCTCACACTAGACCATGTTCCCAAGGCTCTGTCCAACCTGACCTTGAACACTGCCAGGGATGGAGCATTCACCACTTCTCTGGGCAACCTATTCCACCCTCACAGTAAAGAACTTCTTTGTTATATCTAACCTGAACTTCCCTTGTTTAAGTTTGAACCCATCACCTCATGTCCTGTCGCTACAGTCCCTGATGAAGAGTCCCTCCCCAGCATCCTTGTTGGCCCCCTTCAGATACTGGAAGGCTTCTATCAGGTGTCCACACAGAGGTCTGCTTAAGTGTTTGATTAAAGTGTTCTACAAGCCCATCTGTTTCTACCTGATACAAAACTCTCTGTGAAGAGGGAATTTTTAACAGCTTGCACACCTCTTTTAGCACAGAAGACATAAAATTAGTACCCTGATCTATTGAACTCTGATAACAGCATGAATCAATTCGTTAGCTTCATATTTTGTCAGCTAAGACTTTATGGCAGTACCATGGGGTTTGTAATGTGCCAGTACCCCTTTCTGTGTTTTGTTACATTCCTTAGACAAGAAATTGAACTAAATGTGAGTTAAGAATCAAATTACATTTTCCTAGTCTAGCAGTATAACATGCTACTGGATAGAAAATGGAGAGGACATGTTTAGGATTTCTCCTAATCATTTCCTTGCTCTTGTGGGGGACTTTAACTTACAAGATATCTGCTGGAAATACAATACAGCAGAAAGGAAACAGTCCAGGAGGTTCCTTGTGTGTGGAAGAGAACTTCCTAACACAGCTGGTGAGTGAGCCATTGAGGGAAGGTACCTGCTGGGCCTATTATTTGTGAACAGAGAAGGACTAGTGGGTGATGTGATGGTTGGAGGACATCTCTGGGCACAGTGATAACAAAATGATAAGAGTTTTCAATCGTTGGAGAAGCAGGGAGTGGGGTCAACAGAGCTGATACCATGGACTTCCAGAGGGCTGACTTTGGCCTGTTTAGGAACCTGGTTGACAGAGTCCCTTGGGAGGTAGTTCTCAAAGGCAAAGGAGTTCAGAAGACTGGATGTTCTTCAAGAAGGAAATCCTAAAGCATAGGAGCCGCCATCCCCATACACCAAAAGATGAGCCATTAGGGAATAATGTCAGACTGGTTGAAGAGAGATCTTTGGTTGGTACTCAGGAATAAAAGAAGGAAGGGAGGAGTTTCCTGCCCCTTCCAAAAGAAGGCCACAAGCAGCAAGACACTGGAGAACTACAGCCAAATATTTAGCGTGAAACACTGAATAAATGCAAAGATTGAGATACATCAAGTCAGAAGGAATAAACAGACTCATCCAAACCTGCAAAGAAAATCTCCATGGATGGGAATTCTGCTAAATATTTGCCCCCCTTTTCCCTATGGGAATAGTTTTAATTATAATGTCTAATGAGAATTTCTTCTGTTTCAGCTTGCCTGTTGAGTCTTGTTCTTAGATTGTGCACCCACAGCTCCAACTGAAGATTTTCTGTTGTCTGGGAGAAGAGAGTTCAACCACCATTAAACTTTGCTGTTCTACCACAGAGCCAGAGAATGGACTTTATCCTATTCTATTTACTGCTGTAAATTCACTCCTGGTATTCTGTTCCTTTAGCATGCATTCATTCTGCAGCCTTAGGCAAATGAATAAATCTTCCTCTGTTCCAGTTTCCTATCTGTAAAGTCAATGTCATGGTACTACCGCTTCTATAAAGTCTCAGGTATAGGATGCTTGGGGAAGTGATTTCTTTGCAAGAGTGGATTTTCAGGGGGTATAAAAGGTAACAGCTAAGCCTGAGATTATCATGACCCCAGGCCAATGTGTATTTCATGTCATGCAGAAGTCACGACCCTGTGCTGCTGTCTTTATATTGAGGAAAGCTTTGTTAATCTCTTCTATTTGTACAGACTCCACACAGGGACCCCACCTCAGATGGACCCTTAGATAAGGCTGTAAAGTGAAGAAGAATAATCAGTATAAACATTATTGACAGGAGGTTCCTGTTGGGGGAAATCTTCCTTCTAAGTTCATGCCAGCATATGGAAACAATGTGGGATTTGCTCATTGCTTTCTTCAAAACTGTACTAAAATGGATCATTTGCTTTATCACCTCCTACCCTCTGACAAGAGCTCTATGTCCTTAGGATAAACCTTTCTGCCTGCTCAGATGGGTTGTGAATAGCGTAGAAGAAATCAAGGGCTTGGTTTTTATCTCAGGAAACTGGGCACATGCTAAGCTAGCAGACTCTCCCTGGCACTGTCTGAATTAAGGATGAGCTCAAGGTGGGAAATCCTGATGCTGGTCTGAAGCATGTGAGCATCGGAGAGAATTGAGACATGGATCTTTATTCTGGGGTCCTTCCTAGAGTACAAATGGAGGTATCAACCCCATTTGCTTATGGCCTCTCTTCATATACTTAATCTTTGCAATACTGTAAATTTACTTTACATTATCAGTCATCTTTTTGCAGTGGGTGGGAAGAACTGTAACAATGGATGGGGTACTGAGAAATTTTCTTCTCTCCTCACCATATTTCCCATTACAGAACATATACAATTTAAGGTCTCTTTCTATCTGGTGTACACAATGGTATTTCCTGCAGTAATACATCATTTTGTACATCTTCTTCTCATGATATGACTTGCATGATTTCTTTTGTGCAGTCACCTGAAAGCAGTCTTAGTTTCCCTTCATTCACAGGTATTTAAGGTAGTTAAATCTCCCTTCTCTGCCAAAGAATAGTCTAAGATTGAACAGAAAGATGCTGGGATTTATTCCAGCCTACTGAATATGAAATTTTGACTAATGAAAATAGGGATCTTTTTTTTCCTTTCTTGTACTTTTAAATGAATAAAAACAGGCAAAGCAAGATACTCTCAATGCTTAGATGATGTACCCACTAAAAACATTAAAATCATTGTAGAACCTATCTTTTCTGAAGCTCAAAGTTTTTCCCCATGAATAAGAAAACAGTTTAGCTAATAGCAACAGCCTGAATAGAACTAGTGTCTTATTTCCTATACTATGCCATGTGAATATTTACCTTTTCCTGTAATTACAAGAAATAAAAAAGGATAAAGTTTAGATTAGTAATTAAGATGCTCGGAATTATTGTGCATTTTCTTATGTAACTGAAAATAAGTATGGATTCATCATCCTGAATCAGTAGAAGCACTGAGAGCCTTTAACAGCTAAAGGGTAGTTCCAGATGACTGTGTCTTTGTGATTGACCCACATATGTACCTTTTAATAAGATTGCTTTCTCTAACTTTCTTAGAAACTTAGGAAATCATTCTTTTTGCTACAATGAAGTCCTAAAGGCTAAGATTTAGAAATACTTTCTCAACCTATCCGCTATTGTTTGTTGTTTCAGTATTCAGCTGCACAAGTGATTTCTCAAAGCAGCAAGAATATTCACTTTTTCCAAAGCCAAGGAAATTTTGTTCATATTACAGATTACAGAAAGTTGAGCAAAGCCACAATAAAACAATTGCTTTTTTAGTCCCTTCTGTTTGTGAGTTCAACAGAATAAATTCATAATTTCCAGGTATTCCCTAAGTTTTGTAGGTTCCTACATTTTAAGGCAATGAAATTTCTCCCTCAAAATCTGAAGACGTGTCACCAGCTCTCCACCAAGAAAAAAGGACTTAATTGTTAGGTGTCACGTTGGTCAGACCAATGTATTTTTGAATCCAGTCCAAAGCGGTTATGTTTTCGAAGAGTTCTGTAGCTAGGATGAGATCCACTTCATCTGGTTTCATTTTTCTGGAAGTTTCTAGAATTTTCTATTCAAATCCAAGCTCTGAGATTCCTCTCTGTGGTAAGTTGTTAAGATCTCTTAGCAGTGTCTGAAACATAGATAAATGGAAGTGTATTTTAATTATATTCAGGCCTAAATGCCATGAAAACAGCCCTTCCTATGTATCACAATTAGTCAATTTTTTCAGACCTAGACAGATTTGGAACTAGCTCATTGCATTCCTGATCTTCTATAGTTGCTTCCAAAGTAACAGGAAAGATGTTTGCAGGCAGCAGTTTTTAAAGAAAACTTATTCTGCCACTCAGCAGTAAAATATTTGCTCTTCAAACGATGTGACCAGTAACCAGCAGCATTATGCAGCAAGCAGGGTCTTACATAACACTAAAAACTAAAAACTGCAAAGCCAGCTGATAAAAATTCCCTCTTGGAAACACAAAACCAGAATTGGTCATTGCCCCAGATGGGCTGTTCTGCTTGTAAACCTCCACTTTTCAGCTTAGAGGCATTCTTTTTTAACTTTACTACTTCAGATGATTGAAAATGAAATATTCAGCAGACTTCCAGTAAAATCTCGTAATGCATATTTCAGAAATGTTACAACTCCACTTCGTGATGGATGAAAAAAATCATCTGATTTTAAGGCTACAGTTTGTAAATTCATAGTTGGTGAAGTTTTGGTCTCTTTTCTGTGTTGCTGACAATTATATCACCACCATCTGATGATCAAACTGCAAACAGAGAATTCCATGAGGATGCAACTGCCTGTTATTAAGCTTGTCCGGTATTTCACATTACAAGGAACCACTGCCTATTATTAGATTTGCCTGGCATTTCACATTACAAGGCTGTCTTTTTATTACTTCTAACATCAAACAATAACCATTTTAACTGAAAAGGCTTTTGTTCTCATGTTACCCATGCCATGTATCTGCCTCTTGTTTTGTTGCATGGATTTTCTTTACTGAAACAGAGTTTTAAACATGCATTTCCTTCAGTTGTTTTTAACAAAAAGGCCCAGGTGAAACAATTTTACTCTTTCACAGTGTTAAATATAATTTCCCATCTCAAAGTGTGGGCATCCCTGAAAGGTAAGTCATCTAGCATCAAACATTTTAGAAAGAGAGGAGTCACCCTGTAGATATGTCTGTCATCTTTGAACCTGTATGGAAACCTATATGACTGAAGATTTACTAGCTTTATCACCTATATGTCTAGTGAAAAGACTTCAGACCTGAAAATCATGCACTTTGTGTCTTCGAGATATGTGTGAAAGATGTCCTTGCCCATGGCAGATAGGTTGGACTAGATAATTTTTAAGGCCCTTTCTATCTCAAGCCATTCCCTGATTTTGTGATCTTTAGTCCTAAATAGGCCAGAAATACATTAAAAAAAAATAACATCCAATTTTATAATTAAGGTCCAGCTTGTAATGCAAAACCATGAGGATGCCAATCTCTGGTTGCTGGACCAAAACTGTTTCCTACATTTCAAAGTATCTGTGTGGAATATTTTGCAGCCTGGACTCTTTTAAATCTACTTTTCTGTGGGTATGTTAAGCTTGTGTATGAATAATATATCTGTATTAATGGGATTTCATAAATACAAACGTATTTTGTACTGCAGTGGAAAATATTTCACTGAGAGATTTAACACTTCACATGCTACAGTAAATGTAACAGCCAAAGCATTTAGGAGTGAAAACAAAAGAGGCAATCCCAAGCTTTCATGCTACAAGACATGTTAATAAATGCAGAAAATAAAAGGATTTTTTGTCTTAATAGGTTTTTAGCATAATTACCCAGAATATGTTATCGTCCATGAGTACTACTTTGCAGCCATACTTCAACACTTTATTCCAGCCTAATGTGGTCGATAGTGTGCTGTGCTAGTCATCTTTTTCTGTCCACCTTTTGGGATTTCTCTGATCTTTGGCAATTTTATCTCAGTGCTTTGCCAGTTGTCTTAGAACAGGAGTGTAGGTTGTGTCGGTTTTGTTTTATCTTTATGTTCTTTCCTTTCTTGTATCTCCAACGACAAAATTTCCAGCTCTTTCCTCCAACTCTTCTTTTGGCAGTGAATTGCCTTGAAAGTAACATGTAATACTAGGATACCTGTCACCTTGATGTATGATATTTGCCAAGAGGTATCCTATACACAAATAAAGATATACAACTCATTGTAGCTGTTTCTTTGATCAGTTTAATGTATCCAGTAGCTTGAATCATGTGCTCAGAGTGGATGCATCAGGATGAACAGCAAAAAATGCATAATCAATGTAGACTGGCAATTTAAATCTTACAGTAGTTATCTCATTCAGCACTGTGCGTCATGTCAGTGCACTTGCCAGGAGGTTTGGAGATTCAGCTTCAGAAATTCACTTCGTGGAGTTCTGAGTCAGAACAATTTATCATCTACTATTTCAGCTCAGACTGTACTAGAACCTGAATTTCATTCATTCAGGTCTGAGATGAGTACTCTAAGCATGTAGCTATGAAACCAGTCTCTTAGCAACCATTACAGAGCAAACTGTTCAGCCTGGAGAAGAGAAGGCTCCACTGAGAACAGCTCCCAGTGCTCAAAGGTGCTGACAAAAAATCTGGAGGGACTTTTTACAAGTGTCTTTAGGGACAGGACAAGGGGAATGGCTTTAACCTGACAGAGGGGAGACTGAGATGAGCTCTGAGGCAGAAGCTCTTCCCTGTCAGGGTAGTGAGGTGCTGGAACAGGGCACCCAGAGAAGCTGTGGCTGCCCCATCCCTGGCAGTGTTCAAGGCCAGGTTGGACACAGGGGCTTGGAGCAACCTGCTCTAGTGGAAGGTGTCCCTGCCCGGGGCAGGGGTTGGAGCTGGATGAGCTTTAGGTCCCTTCCAACTCAAAGAATTCTATGATTCTTCAAAATTAGTTCTCTCTTTGAGGCAGTTCCATAAATGTGCAGGTGGTTTCATGGCTTATGTAATTTCTCCATTGCACTCGTAAGAAGCCTAGTCATAGTATAGAGATAGATGTGTCTAGGAAACAGATCATCATTTTGCCCCACAGTTGGTATCCTAGTGACATGAGGGCATCACTGAGAGCTGGCAAAATCATTATGCCATGTGATCATTATCCTAACCACTCTCTAGGGATTTTACTGGCTCTAGAACCACCTGGTTGATTCAAGGAAATTTCTACCAAGACAACATTTTATCTCTCAGCTCTCTGGGAGCCTCCTACTTCATCTTCACTGTGCAAAGAAACCTGTTTTTTCACACTGTTAAAAGCTAGCTGCTACAGGGGTAGCCTCTAGAGTTATTAGCTCCAAATGGCAATTTATTCTATATATCTATTTTAACAATAAAAGGACGTGAGGAACTGCATTTTCAAGGTGTTTCCCTATATTAATTTACTGTAAGAAGATAAACAATTAAGAGCTCTGACTGGTCACTGAACTCTTAAACCGCCCAAATAAGCTGACAAATCCCACTACTGGGCTCCCACATCTAGTCCTTGATCATTTCATGTAAACATTTTTCTAGATGGTTTGTGGCAAGCCAAATAACATAAGAACAGAGAGAACTCACTTAGGAGTCTGATGTCTGGTTCATGTGTTAATCATAGCTTGTCAGATCAACAACTTGCTTTCAAACTCCTTACATAGTGCCTGGATTTTGTTTGGGTTTGGTGATATTGACTGCCCAACACACCATACAAAGGAGCTGGTTGGGGTGCATTTCTTTCACTACATCTTTCCACCGGGATATGTAAATGTATGATAATTTACAGTTTAGTCAGGTTCGTCAATGTTTGAATATATGAGATTCTTGCTATGCTATATTGTTTGAATAATACTAAGCTCACTTCAGATTTAGAGAATCTGGATAATTAAATCATCCATGTTACTAAAACAGCCACAACAAAAACACCAGAGCTTCACAAAAAAACCAAACCAATCCCACAGCACCAACCAAACAAATAAACTTCTTCAAGCTTCCCAAACCCCCGCATTGAGACAAAAATGAATTTAGGATACTAGTCATAAATAGTTTTAAGTTGCCTAAACACATCCAAAGGGAAAATGGAAGTTACTCTCCAAGTCCCAATACATTCTTCCCAAAGAAAATAGTGTTTAAGTTTTATTGAGAAACAGCTTACAAATCTATGCAACACTTCTCATATTCTTTGCATAATCAGGGCTCTTAAAAATTTAATCAAACCACCACCTGCCTCAAAAATTCATCATAAAAGTATTTAAACTTTAAAACACAATTATCTATCAAAAGCACTTGAGAAACTCCAAATCCATAATAAGAAATAGTTTAAAAAGCCCAGAGTATGGTCTCATTGACACACTTATTCAGGAAATGAATGGCCAAGAAATATGTACTCAGTCTTCCCCAGTTTAGGAAACAAAACCCAGTATCAGTATGTTTCTGGAAATATATGTATATATTGATCTCAGACAGCTTTTGAGGCTGTGTGTCCCAGTGTATTTTCAAGTCTTCCACTGCAACAAAGCTACATATCTTAAAAGGTTTAAATTGTCTTCTCTAGCTCTAACTCTTGCAGCCATGTATCGGTCCTGACTCTACAGATTCAATGCTTTTCAACTAAAACCAAATTTTATGCTGGGGTTTAGTTGTCAATAAAACCATAAGCAATGGTGAGTCCCGCTTAAAAGGCTCAAATACATCAGCTGGCCTTTTCTGAAGATGACAGGCAATTTCACCCCTGTTTTAACCATTCAAGGTAACCACTAAGACACAAATGAACCATACAGAGCTGTAATCTCATTTGATGGCAGGATTGTCAAAGAAAAAATGAGTAATAGTCACAGCTGGTGAGAGCACGCAGCTCTTTTCAGTCCCTGGATTTAACCAGCTTACACCATTGACAGTCCAAACAGTTTGATGTGGCTTCAAATTGCTGTGAAAACCTGTTGAAATAGAGGGTTGGCTCCACTGAGGCCAGAGGAGCAGATTTCTCTCCGTTTGCAGGATCCAATCCAATAGAGAGAGATACTGAAGAACGTATTTAAATGCCCAGCCTAAATTGTGTCTACTATTTCTCTTCTGTATCCAAAAAAACCTGGATGTTCTCTTTGTCATTGAAAGACAATAGGAGGATATGGAGGTCATTGCTTTGTGTAAGTTTTTAACTAAATGTTGCTTTGAGAAGCTTTATTTTGCTTTTCATATGACAAGGATATGGTACGTAATGCTTAGCGTTTGCTGCTTTTTCTGACAGACTTTAAGTGAGCATGATTGATTGTGTTACACGTAAACTAGAATTCATTGATCTAAACTGTCAGAGCCACAGAAATAAACATACTTACAGAGATATAATAAAAAATTACATCCTATGACCTACATAATAGATATATTAGCTACCAAGTAAATTATAACTAATATGAAAACACTTCTTGGGAAACTGGAAATCTGCTATTCAGTATAAAACTGAGGGTATAAGCATTTAAATGGCATCAAAAAGCAAATATAACCCTCCCACAAATATTCAATGTAAATATTGTTTTAATTTTATTTTCTGTTTCTACTGCTACGAATTGAGAGGCAAATCTCCTGCTGCATGAGTAAGTGAAGGAAATGAACTGTAGAGAACTACTAAATAACCTGGAGGTACCTTATGGAAAAATCTGAATCCTGAGCATAGGGATTTTGCCTCTCTCAACAGCAGGAAGCCACTTTAGTTTCTAACATACTGCAAAAGTGCTCTAATTTCCACAGTACACAGGCTGCTGTGTTAACCTACCAGTGTTATTAGAGAGCAAGAGCAAATACACTAGTGTGTCATAAGGGACAGTGCATTTGAATGAGCTGAAATTTTATATATGCAAAAACAAGTATGAATGTTTCAAAAACATACCTAAAACACAAAGTGCCATTTTTATAATCATATATTATTCTGGATTTTAAAGTTTAAAACCAATAAATATGCATTTTATCTGATGTATAATGTTAGTAGAAATACTCTTTTATTAACACTCACTCTTAATATGGCAGCAAATAAAAAAAGTTGCAGAATATTATACACACATATTACCACTCTGTCATCACGTATCATGGTAAGTGGATGTAATGTTAGCAACTCTACTATAGTCCTGGCTATAGGCTTTGCCTGACTTAAACTCTCCTGAAGCGCTGCCTAGATTTGATCCAGAATTTTGCACATAAAAAGCAACATAAATCTTATTGACAACCGTAGTAAAACTTTTATTATACTTTACACAAGTGGTATCATTCATATAGGTCCATTGAAGCTTGAATACACAGAGTCCATGAGAAGTTTGGATGCTTAGTCTACTTCTGTGTCCCTGATGACAGTCTTGCTATGGTGGCATATAAAAGATTTGCTTTTAATTATCCAACTGCTTACTAAAGACTGCCTAATTCTGCAAAGAGAGGGGCTTAATGGCTGCCTTAAGAACAAGTTGATTAAGGTCCCCAGTCCCTCTTCGAGTGAACACCAAGTTATTTGGGCATAGGCACAGCAGCTTATACTAATGCTGCAGCTCTGCTGCAGTATGACCCTCAGAGAACTGGATGAGAGCTGGTAATGGCACAAATTAACACATATGATAGTCCACAGCTGTTAACTTATCTCCTCTTTTTTACATGAAATTGTATTTTCAGTGACTTCTGAGTCAAATCCAGCCTCTATGCTTCTGATACAGTATCAGCAGCATTGTGCAGACTATTTTGTCTAGGAAAATGGAGTTCCAGGTCTTTCTGACTGTCACACTCACTTCACATTTAATGTTAGAAATCCTGGCTATCAGCATCATCTCATTTTCCCTTTATAAAATTATTAAAATTTAACATAGTTTTGAACCCACCAGAACTCAACAGGAAGTCACCAAATTCTTAACAAAAGTGTCCTTCCATGCCCAAAAGATATATACTTGCTGCAGACGTATGTAAACCAATATAATCAAAATCCTTAAAGCCCTTAACTCCACCTTGAATTTGAAGTAAACCTTCAGATCTTTGAAAAAGAGGGAGAAAAGTCCATGGATTTATCAGAATTTTCTAAAACAGAACTAATCCAATTACATATTTTATTTCCACACCATTTAGTTAAATTAGTTTAATTAGATTAATTATTTTTTATCTAATTTAAAGACTCAAAACTTAGATGAAAGTCAATAAGAATTAATTTGTGCCTACAAATGATTCTCTGAGTATATAAGCAGTGATATGAGTACTCTTATGAATATTCATAAGAACTGAATGTAAAACAAACGTACAGTAACTATAGAAAACAGAGACTAAGCTGAAGAATCTTAACATCTCACATCTAAACTAGATCCTTATTACTGGTAATTGATCAGTCTACAGAGGTAAAGAGATGGAAGAAGAGATTACTGTATTTCTAATGCACAGGACAACGTCCTAGGAGGAAAATTTGGTTCCAGTGAGTAACAAACGTTATCACCCTTGTCATCTGTGTTTTCTTTCAAGAATTAAACATTGTCAGCTCCAATTAGAGCTTGATTCTCACAATTATTCAGTTTGCCCAGTGCTGAGCACCACACCGGCTGCCCAGCTTTCTAGTGAATTCACAGTCTTGAATTAGCCCCTCAGGGTCCCCTTTGGGAATATAGTTAGTCACCCCAGGCAAGGAACTCTTGTTAAATAACAATGATATAGTTAGTTAAGCAGTGAACTCTATGAAGTAGTCAGGAAAGAGATGCAAAGAAAGAAGCCACCTCAGCAGCTAAGACACTGTCTTGCTCTTCTTTATTATTCTCAGACTTTTTTTCTCAAGGCAGGTACTTCAAGATTTCATTTTTCTTTCTGACTATGAGAGAACCCACTAAAAAATAGTGAGCTTCCTACATGCCCTTGAGATGTAAGAGACATCAGTCAAGTCACGCAGCTTGTGCGGAAAGAACTTCTCCCTGCATACCAAGGCACGTTTTAATCAAGGTAGATATTTTAGCAAGAGATAAATTGAAAACTTTTCTATTGGGAGTAGTGGATTAAATATTCATTTGGACAAAGACAGGCAAATTCTACTGAGCTATTTAAGAAGCCAGGTACCTCAAATGAGCATCAAATAAGGCAGCTGACCTGGAGAAGGAAGTGTCTCCTATCCACAAGGACAAGTTTTTAACCATGACACTCTAATCTCTGCAAGTTATTGCTTTTTAAACACAGCCTGATTAGTGACAAAAGGGGCAGTTTCCTTGGCAACAGCATTTTTTAGCATAAAGTAAATATAGTAGTTGTGGGAAATATTCTATGTGCTAGAGACATAAAAGTGAACCGCCCTTCTTTTGGCAGGCGAGGATGGACCTTGAGGTCCAAACTACCCCTCCTGCAATGCCACTGTAGTATGGGTATTTGGGTGCCATGGTGACTTTAATTTCTCCTAAACACTTCTCAGCTACTGAGTGTCATGTTTTAACACAGTCACTACTCTGCCAAAGTCAGACTGTTAAAAATAAAAAGAAGAGAAAAAACCCCAAAACAACCCCAGTGAAGAATTTTTCAGCAAGTAAGTTAAGAAATCAGACAGATCATTTACAAAAGGTGAAAATTATCAATTTTAAATGGCTAACCTGACCAAAATCTTATTTTCACATCAATAGCTCTAATGCTGCACATGGGGCACAGGGAAAGGAAACATTCACACTAAAGTCAAGGTTCAGCAACAAGTTTCTCCACGCATTTCACAAATGGATATTTCTGTTAAAGTAAGTGGGGAGAATAAAATTCACAGTTTTGATTTGTATAGAAAGTAGAAACCTCTTCAGGACATGTAATGCACACCTACAGAAATTACTAATGACTGTAGGTTAAAGGACACACATTGAATGGAAGAACTGGGATAAATTAGGCTCATTGAGCATGTGCATTCTCTCGTTTTTTCCCTATCTGCACTATATCTGCTTTGTGCTGCACTGGAGTGTCCCAGACACACTGCTGCAGTCTTCCTCCATTGTGCAGACCACATTAATGTTTTAGGCTGATTATGAAGTATTTAGGATACATGAAAGGTGGTGTGCACATTCACTGACCTTGCTGTGAATGGCAATTTGTATTTCTAAGCACTGAGAACAAGGGACAACTCAGCTCATAGTTGGTATAACTAGAAAATGACATTTTCTCTTTAGGATACATTAAACAGAAATCACTGATACAGAAAAAATACCAACAAACTCCTGGAGGATGATTCTGAGCCTTTGGAAGAAAGCGTTGTTTGGAGAGATAAAAGAATATTATTCCATCCTGTAATGATACACTCTGATAGCGTTGCTGCCTGAAAAGTGAGCCAGAACCTAGCAAGGATTTCCAAATCCCTTCAATCCTGCCAGATCCTGACTATAGGACTCCTAAAGTTCAAGTGCTCTATCTCACTAAATTATACAAGCACTCAGTCCTGGCACAGCTGCTTTCCAGAGACAGCTGTGAGTGCCAAAGGTGTAGCTGATACTAATTAATCCTTTGCTTCCTGGGAGCTAACCTGGGCCAGAAGGAAGGAACAAAGATCTGTGGAGATGGGAAAATGCAACACCCTTATTGCCTGCAACAAGGGAAATCTCTCACGGCCTTGTCTGACCTTAGATTTCAGCAGTGCAGGGCTGTAGATTTCAGTTGAATATGTAGTCTTCAACTAAAGACCACTGTGATCTTCTCTGACTAGGCAGAAGGATGGACTGCAAAAATCTTTTCCTGACTGAAAAGGTGATGTACAAGTTGATAAATTATTATTGATCTTAAAAGTTACTATTTTGTTTTGCAGTTTCCCTTTCCTGCTTTTTCGTTATTTCAAGCAGAGTGCTAAATGAAATATATATAAATATATAAAAAAGCAATTACTTGTCTGGCTATAGCATATTTGCTTCCAACTATGCCATATCACAATGGACTTCCCTTTCCACTTGAAGCAAATTGTTAGATGGATGAAAAAGAACATTTTAGCTTCAAAAATAATTTTGCTGTGGTTTAGTTCTGCTGAATTAAAACCATGATGCCGAGAGGCTTTGTTCCAAAAACTTTTCTCTTTGAATATGCATTTTGAAACTGAGGAAGCCAGGAGTGCTTATGTTTTTCTACAAAATAACTCCAGATTTATCCTGTTAAAAAAATGGTACTTCCAACATGGGAGTATCTTTGTTAAATGCTTATATACAGATGAGTATATGTGGTTACTCCAAAGTATCATTATCTAGAAAAGGTTGCAAGATGCCTATATAAGAACTCTGTATCTTGGCAGCATATAATTAAGCTGATTGGAAGTGTTGTCTAAGTCAAGCTCTCTGAGATGCAGCTTCATGGCTTGTTTAATTTGCTCCTGAAGAAAATGCTTTTAGATTAAGTGACTTATTCTCTCAAAAGTTTTGTTGTATACCATCCCCTGAGGAGGCCTGGGACAATGTGAAAGGACCAGGTAAAAGTGGGGTTTATATATGAAGTAGAAAAAAAAGTTTTGATTTAACTTAGTTTCTGTAAATAATAAACACTATGATAAAGCAGCAGTCTAAAGATAAACAATAGTGTACTGAGCAGCCACATCATCTCAGTACAAAGCAGAGAGAGCTGTGTCTGAGTTAAACAACTTAGCTTCTTGGTAGCATATACAGTAGGAAGACATTATTCATCTCATCCAATACTGAAAGGCTTCTAGATCTTGGGCAGATGGTTGAAGCAAATCATATCAGCCAGTGCTTACTCTTGTCTGAGGGGGGCTGAGCAGATCTCCAAATAGCAAAGTGCTTTGTGTCGCTTACATATGTTGCCACTTCTTTCTCATTAAAAATGAATCTTCAAAGGAGAAGGAAGTAAAGGTAAAAGTATCCACTTTGTTATGTTCCATGATGACATGAAACAATTGAGATCCATGCTAAAGGCATCTTTGGGTGTTTGTGCTCACTGATACTTTTATTGTGATATAAACAGAGAGATTTGTTCCTAGGAAACATGGTTGTTCACTGTGTCTGTGGAGTATGAAATAGTCCGCTTTTAAAGCTGGCTGTGTCTCACCAGAGGGATGGTGAAGTTCAATCCTGGCTTTTTGACTGTCGTTTATGCAACCAGGTGTTATGTACTTACATCGTAGTTATTATCATCATTTATGAGATGATCAGATAGTCTATCTTTTAATTATGCATCAGTAGTATTTCTGTTTAAATATTTATTTTCTGTGAAAGAACCTTATATGTAAATAGTTGTAAAACATTCCGCCTGGCCTAGTTGATACAAATGGCTATGGAAGCTATTTGCTAAGCTGAAAGGTTAAACTGTTTATACTACATCACTCCTAAGAATACTGTATTTATGTTTATTGTCTCTATATCTGCAACACTATGTTAATTCCAGTTTCTTTAATGAGACTATCAGTTTGAAGGTTTCCTGGCTAGGATTCATGTGATTGACTTGGTGACCTTGGACCAAACCAATCTGCTATAATGAACATGTTTCTAGAGCATGACTATACATGGAAGCAGGAAGCTCTAGAGAAATCTGACTCTTGCATTGAGTTACCCCTGGTGATTATACTACATGTCAGCACATCTTCACTATCACTGGTGAAAGCATGACATTGAGAACTATTGAACACTTTCAATTTCCCCTGTGTATCCCAATGGCTGAAGCATCTGTTTTAAATATTCTGTCAATACTTGAAGGTTCACTGATTGTATTAGTAATCTCTAGTAGCATGGTTTGCTCCCATCTATGGAGAAAATGGATGTAGCAGATTGATCCTTGTTTTTCAGTGGAATTAATCGCACGTGAGCAAATTATAATGCTTATTCAAAGCGTGTTCATCAATGGCCCTTTTGTATGAATGCAGTGTAGGTTGTGAAATAGTGATTAGCTCTGCACAGGAAGGACTGAGTACAGGCATTGGCCCTGCAAATCATCTGGTAATGTTTGTTCTTTGATTACAAGATATTTTAACCATAAACATACTTTGTTGCTTATACATAAACATAGGCATATTAAAAGTAAAAAGTCATTAAATAAACAAATCTCTTGGTGTTAGCATGGTTGTTTTTTTTCCTCTTACAGAAGCTGTTCCCTAAGTCTTTGCACATAAAAACATCAATCAAAAGTTTTGATAGAGCATATGTGGGTGCTTACTTTGGCTTTTTCTCCTCTGTTCTGAAATTTAGGTCTTTGGTTCTTTTTGATTCGTATCACAAGAAGATTAATATATTGAGGGAAACTCGGAATCAGGCATGAAAAGATAATATGAAATTTTTATAATATTATTCTAAATGTAACGAAACTAAATGTTAGGAGGACATGTTCAAATTTTGCTATGTGCAGTTTCCATAAGATTTGTCATAATTGGAGGCACATAAGCTAAAACACATTTATCTGCTTTAGTTATCAAAGAAAGTGTTGACAGAGTAATTGAGGAAATAGTCACAAATTGTCACGGCAATGAAAGAAAAGGCTCTGGGAATGAGACTGGATGATTGTAGTCCAGACCATTGAAATGTGTTGAATATTAACAGGATAAAATCACAAATGTTCTTAGAAGTCTTGGGCAAATGATACACTAAAAAGTAAAACCTGACAAAGCGCTGGTCGTGGTGTTTGTTACTTCTGTAACGTCTCCTGATGAAAGACTAGTCCAGGAGAAACCTGACAAAGCGCTGGTCGTGGTGTTTGTTACTCCTGTAACGTCTGCTGATGAAAGACTAGTCCAGGAGAAATAAGACTGAAGACAGATCACAGCATCTGTGTTAGGAATGAAGACCAAACTATCCAATTTAGGAATTTGTTTCTACTTTCCTGACTGTTTTCTGATATTGGTAGCATGAAGCACCTTGGTTTTCTTTGGTGATAGGTGTAAACATAGTGGCCTATCTATGAGTCCCGTATAGGAAACCCAACTCATACACAAGTTGTTGAATGGTAACTCTGGAATAAGAGCCATTCCAAATAGTCTTTTATCACATCAGAGAAAGCCCTCAACTCCATAGATTATACACAGCAAAAAAACTTTCCATAAGTTGTTTTTATGTTATTAATGATAACTTTTTTCAAGTGTTTAACAAACTGTTGTACATCAAATTTAGCTG
This sequence comes from Nestor notabilis, assembly GCF_000696875.1. Taxonomy (NCBI): domain Eukaryota; kingdom Metazoa; phylum Chordata; class Aves; order Psittaciformes; family Psittacidae; genus Nestor; species Nestor notabilis. The sequence continues at coordinate 106,089 of NW_009915010.1, read as the reverse complement.
TTATCTAATAAAACTTTCCATAAGTTGTTTTTATGTTATTAATGATAACTTTTTTCAAGTGTTTAACAAACTGTTGTACTGTACATCAAATTTAGCTTTTATCTAATATCACCTAGCAAGAAAGTGAAAATTCCAGCATATCATCATTGAAATACAAACACTAGATGATTTGGAAAACAAAGGCTTAGAAAATTGTGATTACATTCACCATACTCTGACATGCATTTACATAAATGATCACGAAAACTGGAGTTGCTCTACATAACTCTTCCAGAGTAAGTGCTAGTGGTCTTTGCTGGTATAGCAATGTGCATATAAAATGTTTAACAATACACATTTACTTAGCTTTCATGAAGTAGACAATTGTCATACTGTACTTGGAAACTTTTTATCTCCCTCTTTAAGGTAAAGATGCCCTTTTCCTTGTCTAAAATAAGCTGGCATGTAATTTGTTATTCTGCTAGTTGACCCAGGAGGCAGTCAATTTCTGTCATTTCAAATTCATCTGAAACCAATGAAGCATGAATGGGATATTTATAGTTAGTCGGTGGCAGTTCTGCATTGTACATTTATGCTGGAGTTTACTTCTAAAATACTGATCCTGCCCAAATGATCTTACAGCAAATGCTGCACCTCTTCTTGTGTATCTTTTATACTCAATTTATTGCCAAACTATAGTAGTTATATTAATTACAAGTTAGTGGTCAGTTTATTTGATTTATGTGCACTCTCTTTTTTTGCCTTCCCTTCTTCATCACACGACAAATAAATCTAGCATTACAGATTATGCTTTTTTCAGAGCATGTGTTCTCATGTTCAGCACAAAACAGTTATTTATGCAGCATCCTTACAACAGTGGATGTGCCATTTGACTCTCCATGGTAAAATTATGTGCATCATTTGAAAATAGAGAAATGTAATAGAGAAAAGAAGGATCACTGAAAGGTAGTGGAAGCTGTTTTGGCTGGGAAGAGGCATAAGTAAAAAGATAACTCAATGATTTTGTAAAAAAGGGTTGTTATGAGACATGGAGGAGTTGAGAAGAGCATATCAGTGTAGAGAGACCAAATAAAATGCTGTGGCAATCATATCTGCAGTGGGATTAAGCAAGAGGATCCTTATTTCATTTCCTTTTGGGAGAAATTATGTGGGTTGTTTGTTTTGCTTGTTTTGTAATTCTACCTAGATTCAGCTTGAAAATTCATTTCTATGGGAAGATTCCACAATTCCTTACATACCAAACTAGAAAGGTGGGAGATGTTACATATCTTGTGAAATGAAGTGCTCACAAATCAGTTTGTGACATAAACTGTGCTATTAAGTCAAACCAAAGATCAATTTGCCAGAAAGCATTCAACCACCACATTCATAGTATGATACAGCCTCAACTCAATAAAATAGCTGGGGAATTTTTAGATAATACTTGTGATTAAGGTGATATTTTCACAAAAATTGTAGCTGTTGGCAACTATTTAAGTGGAAAGTTTCAAGGCACATCATTCTATAATAATTTCTGGCCAGTTCCAGAGGTAACCTCTTCTTTAAAGAAATTGTGGCATATATAACTGCAGTGACAAAGAAATTACCTTCACAGTCATGCACACAACAGTTTCAACAAGGCTGCATATTTCAGGATGTCAGTAATAAGTCCTGAAGTATCACAAAATAACCAGTTTGAACGTAGTCCAGGTCATCAGTGATGAAAAGTTATTGCTGTCAGGTAGTTGTTTGATTACCTGTGTGAATTGAGTTGATGGGATTGATGTAACACATAGTGGGCAGAGCTACAATACACTGCCGTTACTAAGGACTATTTCTTAAGAGATGAAGTATCCCAGAAGACAGAGGGAGAGAACTGGGGAAAAGAGAGTGGGAAAGACCTTGAAATAGCTTAGCAAAGATGTAAAAAAGCAACCTGCACTCTAAATAACTAAAGTTTTAATGGTGACTACATTGGGTCTTGGATATATGACTGTAGGAAGTGCCACAAGCAGAGACGTGTTGTTAGGAGAGGAACTCAGCAACAATCTAGAACAATTCAAATTGGTGCCTAAACTAGAAACAATCCACCCCAATTAATTATCTGGATTTAAAGGCCAGATCTTGCTCTAATACTACTGTGTGAAGCCAAACATATAGAAACTCCAGTGACATCAAGATATAATGAATTAAATCACTGCAGCATCTCTTGCCAAATCTCTAACAGGAAGGGAAGGTTCCCTTCCTCCAGTGAAAAGTGGGAACCAATGTGTATAGCTGCATGCATCACTGAGAAGTAGAATGTAATAAATAGTCTCACTGCAAATGTGACACATATTTTCACTTCTGGGAGGGGAGCCTGAAAGGCTGTTATTGATAGTGTTCTGCAGATTGTTATATTACACCCAGGCACTTTCCAATGGGAAGTGTTCTTTGCATATGTACAGTTCAGTAAAAACATCCTTGAATCAATAATAATTTCAGAACTCTCTGAAATATATTCAGTGATCTCATTCCAAAGCTTTCCTTGGAATCTAGATTTATTACACTATACTACAGACAATTAAACATAGGATGATAGACTTGTCCCCTCATCTATTCATATTATCTGACTGGAAATGTTTTCTTAGCTAATTGCATAAGGAATATAAGCAACAATTGTTATTCTTACAAGCTTTATAAGCTTTTTGTTTTCACATGTGACTAAATGTGCTCTGAGCTGATGTCTTTCTTTATATCTCTAATCTATAATCAACAGTTTGTAAATATCAAATACAGAGGCTTTCAATTTGTACCCATTTCAATGAAAAGAAAATGTAAAATGCTTCTAGGGCAGAATATAATGCTCACTTTGCCTAAAAGTAAATAATTACCCAAGGATAACAAAGAATTGAGCCTCTGAATTGAAATCTGTAAAGCTTGCATAGGTGAATTAAATACCTGAAAATATATTTAAAACCAAGCATCAAACCCAAGCATTTAACTAAGTCTCTAGAAGGGGTAAAGTTCAGCCTATGGTCATGAGACCATGAAGTACTTTTCTCTCTGGCTGCTGCTGGCTTCAGCTTTCTATAAGGACGTAAGCAAGATAACTAGAGTGGCAGCAAACCACTGATGCTTTTCCCAGAGTCACATGAAGTGGGAAGACAAGTTGTCTTGCAATTGTCACTATAGCCACTGTAAAAAATTAAGAGCTTCTTCACAAAGAAACATATTCCTGCATATGCATGGATTAGTGGAAGGTGAATACCTAGACCTGAAGGCTGGGCGATCAGGGAAGAAAAAAGGAAGGCAGAGACATAGCCATACTTGGCTAACCTGGGAGTTAAGACCCAGATATCACATAGTTAAGACTGTCATTGCAGATACTCAGCTTGAAAGGCTGAATATATTCAGAAGAAAGACAGCTTTTCCAGGAAACAACAATTTATCAACAAAGTTATTTTTAATATAACTCTCCAATGGATCCCAGATCTATTTCCAATGCAATCCTACCTGGATTATTTGGTAGGTTACTTTCTGGGTTTCTAGACAGACTCATGAGCACACTGCCCTAGAAAAAAGACCATGAGTTTGTGAATCTTAGGGGGCTTGCCAAATGGACTATCCTTGGAGGATTTGAACACCAAGGGTTTCCAAGGTCTATAGTGCCAAGACAGCAAATGATGACAGTACTTCCAGGCTTCCTCTCATCATATTGGAAGCCTACGAGCCTCATGCTCAGATTCTCTAATCAGATGTTAACCCCAAGATTTAAAGCAGCTACTCAGTAGAATTGGTATTTTTATCAATTTCACTGAACAACCAAAGTAACAATGAAAGGAAAACTTACTTGGCTGGGCTTCTGTAATAGTTCTGCTCAGAGTTTCTACTTTCAAAACATTTCATTTTCTGAGTTCAGCTAAAGTTGTATTAAGAAAACAAAGAATCCTAAGAAGTACCAGGAAACCTCATTATTTAACCAAAGACCTCATATAAATAATGAAGGGAAGAGGTAGAGTAAACCGTAATCTCTTTCCTTCACAGAAGTGCTGTTTGCTCTCCACAGTTCCCTCATTAGCCCTACACACTGCTCTAAATGTTTAAAATTGGACTCATGGTGATTCCAGCTGTTCCCTCTTTCCTGAGAAACCAGCTGAATGTTGTAGCACTGTTTTTTTCAGGAATGTGATTGTCCCTGCGCACTCCGTATGAAACCCCTGATCACTCTTCACTCTCCGTGCACCAATATCACAGCCCCATAGTGCACTGCCATTTTCAAACTTATAAAACATAGAATAGGGTTGGAAAGGACCTTAAGATCACAAACTTCATGGAGAGTCACATTTTTCATCAGCAAGAATGGAGCTAGATGGAGGAAGCTGGAGGCAGATTGGGGGTAGATGCAACTGCAATCTGGATAACAAGCCTGTGCAGGCTCTTCCGTATTTCATGACAAGTAGCACATCCTATTCCAGGAGTGCAAACAGCAAAGAGAACTTAGCTGGCTAGTACAGTTATACCGGAGAACATCAAATCAAAGTTTCACATTCTGCCAGTGTGTGATTGATGATGTTAAAAAATAAGATGTGCTACTATCACCCACAGATTTTCTACCTGCCTTTCAACAACTTGACGTTTTTGACACCAGGCCAGGTTGGACAGAGCCTTGGGCAACATGGTCTAGTGTAAAGCGTCCCTGCCCATGGCAGGGGGTTTGAAGTGGGTGATCTTAAGGTCCTTTCCAACCCTAACCATTCTATGATTCTATGACACAAATCACTCTCTAATCTGTCAGTAGCACTTTTTGTAGTGTGTTAAAAGCACTTTCTACTACAATTGTGGGGTACTTCTAGCTTTGCAATACTGTTTCCTTCACTCCCTTGGTTACGTAGTTTTTTATAGGTTGCAGTTTTGAAAAAGAAAAAACCCTTTTGTAGTTGGAAAACTATGAAATGCTGCCCTTGTTAGATTTGGGGAGAAAAATGGTTCTGTATCTTGCCTCCTTGCACAGAAAGAGTTATTTGAGGTATATATAAAGTAGTAATTTTCAGCACACGCAAACACAAAAAGAGGACCCTGTCCTCTTCTCTTGACAGTAGGAATTTAGAAAATAGAATACAGCACAGAAATTCTACCTGAATGTAACAAACATGTAGCACTGACCTTTGTCTTTTAAAATGAAAAGGCAGCATTGCGCTGTCAGCAAGAAGCATCCTATGATCTTTATGCATGTGTAGAAGAAATATACAGGAAGAATTTTCAAAGGAAAAGATCTGGTAAACTCCTAGGCTGCAATTACTTTTCAAATTGGGCAATAAATTATTAAAAGTTGATGCACTGTTGCTGAGAGATTTATACATATTTGCTCTAAGGAAAAGAGAATATTCCCCTTAGTCTGCCCTTTAAATAAGACTTCAGATATATTGATAGATTAAAATCTCCATTATAATAATTAGCTGAATTTTCCCTTATGGTTGCAGCAATCAACTGCAGTTGTGCAACACTTACAGGGCTTAGAGAGGTCTCTTTTAGTGCTCTGTCCAGTCTATTATTCAATGTCACATCCTTTCCCAGCAGTTAGGTTCCTATAAATGGGAGCTAAATCAAGCTAAAAAGTGTATTTAACAAGTTTAATAGCTCTGGAAGAAAAAAGAGTATTTTGCAACATTAAGACTGTGTGTGTCCATGCAAATAGGGATCCAGAGAAGTACATCTGGACACTGTCCAAAGAAATACATTCATGTTGGTTATTTCAGCCAACCAGTGCTCAATTACCTGCCAGAGATGAGAGATGGAATGGGAAGAAGAGTAAAAATAACTTCAATACTTTCTTGAATCTCTTAAAACCTTTGTTGTCCTAATCCCAAGCAGTATGAAGATTACCTTCATCTCCACTCTTAAAGATTCCGATAGTCAGTTGTGAGTGAGATCTAAATGTGTTTAGGTTTATAGATGAGAATTTTGGGGAATAACCTTAAGTTTCACTTATGTGTGCTGAATTTGGGCCTTATTACTCAAAACCCAGATATGAGCAGCTCTAACGATTGTAACATTTGTTCGTGTTGCAGACATAGAGAATAACAACAGTAAAATCTTCCTGAACATCTCTTCAGGCCAGAGTTAAGAGGAAACACTTCATATTTTAGGACTATACATGTAAATACTGGGAACAGCTTTGTCACATCCCAGCAATTTTACACAAACTAAACTTTGTCATGTCAGTGGGTTTCTACCAGCAAACAACTCATACAAGTCTCCTTCAGTCATGTATCACACTGCCCTCTGCCTAAATTTTTTAATAGTATCATATCACATCTATTACTGCCATGTAATCTAATACAAATTCAGGTAAGAGGTTAAGTTTTTCATTCTACTTGTGTTTAAGGTGACTTTCAGTGGTGAAATGTTATTCTGTGCATACGGCTCTGAACCACCCATAAGCAAAGAATGAACTGATCAAAGAGGAAATGTCCTTGGAGGGTTCAAAGGTCATTTATGGTTTTGCTTTGCCAGCATTAAACAGTTTTAAATGGATTATTAACTCCTGAATAGCTCAGCTGAAAGACAGCTCATATACATGTATATTTCCTGACGATTTATGAAAGGAATATGAGGGAGAATAACTTTGCTTCATTACCATATAACCTCCTTAAGAGAGAGCTCTCAGTGACTTTATAGCAGTAACTGTGATTAATTACAGCTGTTGAGAAGATCAATCTGACAGATAAAATAACGTTTGTTTTCCATCCTTTAATATTTCCCTGTGAAGAAGTCATCCCAGTTATCAAAGCAATACCATGTATATGTATTCTACTCTCCCATGAGCAAATGAATGTGAGGGCCCACTTCATAACTCTTTGATGGCTTTTATTCCCTTAATCCTTAAAAAAACCCCAGCAACATGAAAGGTAATGGCATGTTTCAGTTTTCCTTGACATTCACATATTTATCCTAAATAGATTTGGAATTAAGCCTAGCTGATTTTTCATGTGTTATTCACTCCTTTGAAGAAATTGAGAACAAGTTAAAAATAAAGAAAAGCAAACAACAACCTAAGAATGACAATTAGATTAATTTCACTATGAGTTGAAAAGACTGCGTCTTCTGGGGAAACTTTGCAAAATGTAAGCACCCACAGGTCTGCAGATCTGCTATTGCTGGAGGTCCCTGGCACTAAAGTAATTCCAGCTACGTCTGTAACATCAGTTCATCAAGAACTATTATCTTTGCACTGTGACAAAGCCAAATAACTATTTTACAAAGGGGAAATGTCAGAAAAGGACAAAAAATCTGTGACAATTTCTTCTGGCATAGAAACCTATCAATGTATTCCATAGAGAGTCTGCTCTTGTTTAGTTCATTCAGTTAGGCATCTAATCCTTGTTGTTCTCTAGTTTAGTCCTAGCTTGTTTATGCAGCTTTTCACCCAGCACATTTCTCACAATGCATCCAAATGCTGTCCTGCACTTTGGGTGGGAATTCTGAACACACAACTCACTACTGATACCCACAAGCTACCAGGGATCATCTCTTGGAATGAAGCAATTAGATGCTCTTTTTAAGTTGCAACTGCAGTGTAGCAGAGAATAAGGAAAAATGGGCACAAAGTCAGTGCATTGGTTAAATGGATATGCATTTTTGTCATCTACACTTCAATGATTCTCCTCTGGTATGAAATTCTTCCTTGACATTAAAGAATTTGCTAGACTTAAATGTTGCCTTCTGCAAAGCTCAGAGTTAATAGCAGATTACAGGTTAAACATACTGTAATTGTAGATCATTTGGCATCAGTCTGAGCAGCAGGCAGATTGTGAAATGTTCAGGTGAGAGACAGCTGGCAGGAAATACATATGAAAAGGATTTCCACAGCCTCAAAGATCAGAGGATTTGTAACATTGTCATCTGGCATTAGAAAGAGTCTGGCAGAGTATTCATTTGGGATTTGAGTGAGAAGTTTGAAATTCCTCTAATAAATAGCATTAGAAATAAATATTTTTCCTTTTTTTCCCCTTTTTTTTCAGTGGAGCATAAATATATTTATATACTTTTTTAAGCTTAATTCTTTAAAATATGAATAAATAAACACAGAGGCATACACTTTCTGGTCGCAAAAGGAGATTGCTAAACAAGTGTTCTAAAGACAATCTTTAGCCAAAGTGAAACTGTTCATATTTTCCCAGATGAAACACAACATACCCCTGCTCCTACTAGAGCTTCAGACAGTGGGACATGATTCAGTAAAGCATTGAGAGTTGGACTAAGCTTTCACAAGACTTTAAATGAGTGTTGAGTTCTTTCATGGGTAGAGTTCAGAAGACGATAGTCAAAGCTTGAATTTCTGTTTCAGGATTTGCCTGCTCCTGCTATTTCGTATTACTTGAACTTTTTATGACTACAGTATACCTTGGCTCTGTGCTAAATCCTTTAACTCAGAGTACAAGGATTTAATGGAAATTAAAGCAGAATACAGCCAGACTGCTCAGCAATTTGAAGGATTAAGCCTTCTTCATATAGCCATGCTTCTCTTTATGAGAATATTACCACTTTTTTTCTTTTCTCTGCTTTTCTTTGAATAGTAATATTCTGGAAGGATGATGCAAAAACCTGAATTACTCTTCTAACTGATGCCTGCTCTAAAAATTTTTCTCTTATAATCCACAAAAAGCAGAACGTAGGATTCCAATGCTTTTTATTCTTTTGGGTTTCCCAAACCACTTATCTGTGTTTTGACATCACACAATTCAACCTTTGCTCACTTCAAAGAGATACAACCTCAAATGCTTTTAAAGCCATCAAAGAGAAACTTTTGGTTTTCAGTGAATCATTCTTCTAAATCATCATCCTAGATTCCTGAACCAACATTTATCCATTCCTGGTTTGTTAAATAATAGATCATGAACATCAAGAAGAGTTAGCAGGGCATTGAGAATTGCAAAGGATTGTAAAAATATTGATAAGGGGATGGTATACCCATGTTTGCATTTAGACAAACATAAAGCATTGCACTTAGAAAGCCTGATAAGCAAAACTGAGAAGGGCAGGAGCAGACACATGGCTGAGTTGGAAAGTACCATATGGCTGAATACTCGTGTGATTGAGTAACTCAATGTGCATGTGAAGTACAAACTGTCATAGAACGCTTCTCCTCACATAACATAGCTGTGCAGAAGCTAGCTCCAGCCTATAGGCTATATAGTGCAGTATGCCATATAGTACAGTATTGAACTCAGATTATTTTTGCCAAGGAATCCTAGATGGAGAGCCTCCATATCTTCAGCTTGCAATAAGGCCACCATCACTGCTGTAAGAGTAGATTGACATCATCGACATGAAGCTTTGTGGTTGGAGACCAGTGGGAATTCTGGTGATCATAGACTTGCACAAAGATATTCAGGATCTCAGCAATGTCAAAATGATAGATCAAGGTATTCAGCAGTATCTTTGCTAATATACACAGGGTGCTCACTCTTATATAAACAAGTGACTGGTCTGACAATTACCACCTTCATGAAAGCTAACTTGAAATTTTTAATATTGACCCTCATATGTAGAACCATCTACATTGTCTTTCTTGTGGCTTCTCTACAGCTCAGCAGTGAAACCAGTAATACATGCATGCCTCAAAAGGGGTGTTATGGGAGTAGCAGCTCCTTTAATACAAAAATACTCATGCAAAATACGGTCATGTTTAAAAAGCAGTTAAGGAAGCCAGTTACAAATGACATTAATACACTAATACAAATAATCTGTGGTTGGAAGTTACAAGATGAAAACTTTTAAAACAAGAGTAGTGGAAGGAATATGAAAGTTGATTTAAGGTATTTTAATGAAACTTCCTAAGGGGTAATTTGTTAATTTGTAGTGGTAAGGTAACTGATTTTTTTTCTGCTATTAGACAAAACCAGCACTATGATTCTTTCTAATAGGTTTCTCGAAACATCTGTTATGATACCAAAACAGGTACTTAATCTTAAATGACACAGCATTTTCCATTTAGAATGCAGTCTGCAAAGTGAATACTAATCTCTCGGTAAAGAATATGCCACCTTTACTTTATTTATTGCAGGCATATTGGTATAGATCTTACCAGCTATGCAGAACCACTGTGACATAACACGGGACATAACAACTGCTTGTTGTGTGAAGTAGTCACAGCGTATTCCTTCGGATTATTACAACATGTTGAAGTAAACAGTAGCCCTAAAAATCTTTTCCTGGAGAAACTGGCTGCTCATGGCTTGGATGGGTGTACTCTTCACTGGATAACAAGAACGACTGGATTGCCAGGCCCAGAGAGCGGTGGAGTTCAATCCAGTTGGTGGCTGGTCACAAGTGGTGCTCCCTAGGGCTCAGTATTGGGCCAGTTCTGTTTAATATCTTTATATGATCTGGACAAGGACATCGAGTGCACCCTCGGTAAATTTGCAGGCACCACTGAGTTGGGTGGGAGTGTTGATCTGCTGGATCTGATTCCTCTGTATCTAACTCCTTTTTCTGAGCAGTGCAATTGCACAGACTTCAGTACCATTCCTTCTGCTGTATAGCAAAACATCAAGTATACTCAGAGAAAAACCTTCCTTCTTCCCTTCCTTCTCCATTGTGCTTTCATTAGCTCATGAAGGCTGATGACCACTGTGTCAGATGACAGCTAAGCATGCCACATTTCTTCCTTATGTTTACTATTTCTCTTTCTAAAAGCCATATGAACCACAGATCTAAGTAAAAGCTTTTAGCTAACCCTAGTTAGCTTGAAGAAAATTTCTAGATGATGTGGTATCCAGCTACCAAAAAAAGATCAGAATACTTTAGCTTCCAAGATCTGGAAAGAACCAGTGCATTCAAACCAAGGTACCTGTAGAAGCAGTTATATATTAGTGATCCCTTACCGCTGGCTAGTGACTCCTGCAGTGGTGTATAACTCCTCACTACCCTCTCTCCATTTTCCTTTCCCCAAGCAATAGTGTCTAAAGTTGAAAACAAGCTCAAAGCAGCAATATCTTTCCCTGCATCAAACCATCCCTTCCGATTTTCAAGACTAATTACTTTCTGTCCATTCAGTAGCACCAGGATCTGCATTAAAATGGCATTCTAAGTTAAAATGTCCTTCTAAGTAGCATAAGACATTTTATAGTTTGAATTGCTTCTATCCTTCCCTAACACACAGGCATGTCTCCTAGACAGCCCTTGAATTATTTTTTCCTGGATTTATTCATCAGGATTACCTTTATTTGTTAATTCATTGACTTGTGGATAAGAAATGTAGTTTAAACATCTTTAACTAAACTAGGGGGCAGATTCCAATCAGTGATTGATGACTATTCCATGCAATTTAGCACATGGACACAGATTTCAGAAAAGAGCTCTTCCTATCTGTCTGTAGTTGCTATTGAAGTAAATAATCACTTTTTAGGAATACTTTCAGTGCTGTGCACGTTGATATAACTGTGTTGTGATGATAGTGAGGTTTACTTTTGAGAATCAGACTGTGAGTCAGAGAAGGGAAGGAGTGAGATCAGTAACTGTCTATATCACTGGGTAAATTGGTTCTGGTGTTCTTGGACCAACTGTGGTTTGAGAGATGAGAAAGGAATCAGTGGTCATGGACAGTTAAAAACTGTAGATGTAGAAGCCCTCTAGACACCCTGTGTGTCAGAAAAGTACTAAAAGAAGAGAAAAAAAACAGACGTTTTTGCAGCATAAAGCAATTCCAGATGTTTTAAGGAAAGTTGTGGAAGTCAGAAAAGTTTTTCTTGGAATTGTGACTTTACAAACCAATTTTCTTGTCTCATTAGGTCATTTGCTGGGTATTGATCAACATGCTAATTTTGTAATGCAGAACAGGAAATGGAGATGTTTGGAAGTCAATGGGGATTGATGTTTTAATAAGAGAACCTAGGGACAGGTGGGGAGGCAGTCACAGGGTACAGCTCCATAACATTTTGATGATACCTGTGACTAATTGTTATGAACACACTGTGTTCATAAGAGTTTTGCAGCACCATCTTTACTCTTCTTTTGTTGTACTACCTGCTGAAGTACTCCTGAAAACACCTCCCTCTCAGAAAGAAAAAAACATGGTGTTTGAAAACAGTCCTAAAGGCAAGAGGACCTTTTCATGTATATGTATATGTTTATATATATGTGTGTGTGTGCATACATATTGCACATCATTTTTGCTTTGTGCAAAGTACTCATTGGATTATAAATACACATATGTCGGGACCTATATATGAATCCATAGAGAAAGACCAGTCCTGCACTGTTCCATGTGTCTTTGCTATTACAAAGTGACTGGTACACCATATTTATTAAAAATCAATGTCTTTTACAGATACATCCCCTAGACATTGCTGGTTTAATGCTCTACCTCTAAAGAATTAGACTCTAGTATTCAGCAAAAATGTGATTTTCTAGCTTGAACTCTTGGACTCAATTTGTTTTTAAAGACAAGTCATCCATAACAGCAACAGATACGGTGGCAGTTTCTTTCAAATTAAAAAAATAGTCTTCTTTTTTGTAGATTTAAGATTAAGAGAAGATTAGAAAAGGGCTGGAGTAGTGTACACAAGCTTCTTTTGCTTATTTTATTTCTAAGCAGTTGGGATTCCTTATAGGTTGATATGTCATAACTAAATGAAGTACCCAGAACAGATATAATCCTGACCCTTGCACAGACTGGATTATTGGTTCTAAGGAACATGTGGATGTGAGTAAAACCAAAGTCTATAGAGTTTGTTTCTCTCAGTCAGGCCTGTTTGTAAAGGCATGTATATAGAAAGATCTGTGCTCTTCTGCCCCTGTTCTGCTTGGGTGAAGTGAAAATCCATTCTGGTCTGGAAACCACATGGGGCAAGTCTACATAGCAGGGAGTTTGCCCCTCTGAGCTACACATCTGAAGCTTTGGGGAGCACCATGCAGAGACACCTCCACTTTCTCACTGGGAGCAGAGTGCTCCTGGGGCACTGTGGCTGTGTTCACCAGGGTTTGGACATCAGAGATACATAGCTTCTTTGGTCAAACATTAGTGCTGCATAAAGGGAGCTATGCTGCTTTCAGACTGTGGACATTTGTTCAGTGGGTCCAGTTCAGAACTCATTTTTGAATGAAACTGTAACTCCTTCTACATTGCATCAGTCTGTTTAACTCTATCTCAAAAATAGTCAGTAGCAGATACCTGAAAACAAGCATAAGAACAAAGTAAATGTACAGAGATACTTCCCAAAAATCACTCCAAGTTCCAGCAGTTTGTGTTTCAAGAACATCTGTTGTATTTTGATTCCATGAATTTTTCCTCCATGAATTTTTCCTCTCTATATATTAATTTATGTAAGCACTCAGCATCCACAATACTTTGGGCAAACTGTTTCTCAGTACATCAGACATCTGTTTATGAAATATAAACACTGCGCTAACCTAAAGCTGTCAGGTTTTGAATGGCATTTGGGTTATCAGCTTGAAACCCAGGCAGACAAATCCTTAGAGTTCAGTTGTAAAGACATTAGAAATTCCTTAGGAATTGCAAGCTCTTAAAATGTGCTAGCTTGTTAGGTTATAAGTCTGGGAACAGCTCTTCTACATGCAATTGGGTTAATAGTTCACCTGTCCCAGTCTACCCATCGTCTCCAGTTTGGTATTTTTAAGGAAAAGTTTCCTAGCACAGCAGGAGGCTGGTTGGCAAATGAGGCTCTTGCATACTACCACAAATTGAGTAATAAAGGTCTGGCTGAGTAATCAGTCCCCAGCTTCTGTGCTGAAATTCCCACTATGTCCTCTTCCAGGTTGGAAATTGGATTGCATGACTTGGACTTAAAGAAGTAGTTGGAAGAAAACAAATTTGAAATACTATTGCCAATTCTCAAAGGCTTCCTACTGCTATGTAAGAACAAAGCACTTGAACTTCTGATTTTCTAGTGGACCTCTCATTATATAATAGTGTTAACTAAATAGTCTAGAAAGGCAATAAAATTATAGTATCTGTGCAAAATTATTGGAGAGTAAGGATATAAAAGAACTCAAACAGAAGACAGACTGAAGGAAAACAGCTGAGGAAAGATTGCAAGTAATAGTTCACACAACCCTTTGCAAATGTATTTACAACATTGCTATGAGTATTTTTATTTGTATTGCTGTTGGAAAGATGGGGAAAATACTGTCTTGGGAGTTTTCAGTGCCAAAACTGAGACTTGTTTAGTTCTTTGTCCTGACTGGAAGTTTCCACTGTCATGAAATAGGAATACAAAGGCAGCGAAAAATCATCTACTATGTTGACCCAAGAAAGAAATACACATTTGGGCCCATGAGTAGCTGACAAAGAAAAATACCAACAAAATTCTCGTCCAATCTACTGACTACTAATAAATGTACAGCACAACAAACTTTTGTGCCAGAGGGTTCTTTCCAGTACTCTAAGCATCTACAGTAAATTCCCTATATGCTGTTCAGTTAAGTTCAAATCATTTGAATTATTGAATATGACAGAGAAAACCATCCTCATCTTAAAAAGAGCTGCACACTCCCAGGGGCTGTCATATTCAGGGAACAGAAGTAGTGCCAGATCCTTCTGGTGCTGTCCCACTGATGTCAACACACTTCCATCAGCATATCTGACAGCAGAATTTAACTCTTCATTTTGATGTAAAAGAAGACTTTGTGATAGTATTAAGAAGTCAGGCCATTGCATGCTGAAGTGAAAAATGACAGTCCCCTAAGAACTGACTGTAGACAACAAAATAATATGTGTATATAAAAGAAAAACCATATTTAAGCCTTAAACTTTTTCTTCAGACATTTAAGAAACTTACTATGTCATCTAACAAAATACTTGTATTTTAGTAAAAACACAGGAAAAAAAGATGTTTCTGGATGTAGCTTTCACATAGACAGAAAACATGCTGGGTATGTACAGAGTTACGAAACCTTCAAACACACACAGGTCCATGCAGGAGATATGTCTCTGACCAGTTTTACAGTCACCTTCTGGTGATGGTGATCCCAAATCCATTGTATTAAATTCAAACACACCCGATGACATTCTTCCCTGGCATTGACAGGCTGTTCCCTGGGATTAATTTGGTCTCTTTAAACTGACGTTTTTCAGGAATCACTCCCACGCAGAGTTTGGCATGTAGGAAATTCCAGGGCTCACTCCAAGTAGTCAGGTTGTGAGCAGCTATCCTCTTTTTAAAACAAAAGTTTGCTAGCAGAAGCAGTGACCACTCTTTTAAATTGGTTCCTGATGCCTAGGAATGTTTCTGATTAAGTCTAATTGGTTAAATGCGTGTCTAGTTTCCATTAATTTATTCCTACATTAGGGACCTAAGGGACATCAGTAAAATACTTCTCGGGATCTGACCAGAAGATAGTAAAAATTTTGATCTTTCCAGTCCTTAACATCAAACACATCATCCATCTTCTTATTACATACAAAGTACATAATTTATAATTAGTACGTGATTGTGAAATGTCAACTGTATTTCATATGGTTGTAGGAAGAATTTCTCACTTTCCTCTCTCAAGGCAGGACTGTCTTTTCTTCTTCACATAGTATGGAATGCAGGAGCTGCTAAACTCACTACAAAGGGAGAAGGTGTTTGAATGGTTTTCCAGTTAGTGATATTTTCAGCATCTGTGAGTGAATGCAGTGATTAACTGCAATACATGTATACTGAGATATCAGGTAGACCCACAGATACCCAGAATTATTCTTGATGAAATTTAAGAAAAGGAAAAAAAAAAAAAAAAAAGTAAAAACAATTAAAATGTTTTCAAGAAAAAATATAAGCAGGAAAATGTAAACTGAAGAGAGGAAATGACATAAATTCTCCCAAGCAGGCACTGTAATAGTAAATGTTATGTTTAAAAAATAAATACTTGATCAGGTATTAGGGACCCGGTGTTTTCTCATAAAACATGAAAGTTTTTATTTCATTAGACTGAAAATAGCTGACTGTAACAAGTATGAGAACACTTCCTTGCCTGGTGCATTCAGTTGTACCAGAGATTTAAAGTATGTTTTGTAAATTACAGCAGATATTCTTCAATACACACTAGATTTAAGGTTACTTTAACCAAAACCAACTTTTCTTCAATACTTTGCTGGGCATTTTGTTTTTAATCACTCTGTCAAAGAGAATGGAAGTCCCGTGTCAAAGTTTTGATATTTAGGGTGATTAATCCTTTTGGAAAATAAGCAGTTAGTAATAACTAACTCGTATCCTATATTCTGATGTGACAAAGGCAAACAGCTCTTAAGCACATCATTTGACTAAGTAAAATTTCTTTCTTGCATGTGTACTTCTTAGATAGGGTTGAAATAGCAAATCACTTCCAGAAAATTTCAGCAACTGTTTTAATTCAGAATGAGAACACATTTCCAAATTCTATCACAAAAAGGAAAAATCTGAGGAAGATATTACTTAGAAAAGGGTATTGCTTAGAAATAATGTAGCTTGATTTTGGATCCTATTTAATGCTTTTCATTCCTTTTGTGTTTCCACTGTCATGGGAAATATATGATTAATATAAAGGAAATGATAAATAAAGTATATTATTAATAAAATACCACTATTACTCTTTCAGATTGGGTGCAAACCTCTTCAGCAAATCGTCTCCTCTTTCTTGCAAGAGACCAGCTTTGCTTTTATATCAAGGTTTCCCTTTCTTCTCTAATGACTATGAGGGCGCCCTTTGTCTGTCATGTCTCACGCTCCATGTGCTTTTTATTTTCAGATTAGCTTCACCAGCAATTTTTCAAACTTGGAGGCATGTTCTGGAAAATTGGTAGGCAATGTGCCTGGAGAAGGAAGCTACATAAACAACACACGTTTTGGTTTTGACAAAGAATCATAGGCCCATAGTACAATTTATGATGGAGAAGATCTTAAGAGGTCTCTGATCCAACATCCTACTCAACGCGGGGTCAGCTCTGAAGTCAGATCAGATTGTTCAGGGTCTCATCTAGTCAGGGCTTGAAGACCACTAAAGGTGGAGATCATAAAACCTTCCTGGGCAATCTGCACCTCTACATGATTGTCCACAAAGTGAAAAAAACCCAAACATTTCCTTATATCTAGTCTGAATCTCTTTCATTTCAGTTTATGCCTGTTATCTCATCTACATGATAGACAGATGAACCTCCTCTTTTACATGTTTGAATGCATTTTGTTTTTGCATTCTCAGATCAACACTTAATCTACATGCCTTTCTACATTTTCTGCAGATTTCTTGAGACTGTAAATTTGGTGCACAAAGAGTATATTTATAAGTAGTGCTTTTATGGCGAAAATTGTTCACATGTTCACAGCAATGATAGTAATTATGCTCACTTTAAGCCTCTGTTATATTAAATAACCCTCAGTTATGTTTCATGACCCTGCCATCCTCTAAACTGACTAGCCCTTCCCAAATCAAGGATGGTGTCGAGTATATGTCTACCACCTGAAGGGAACTATAGGCATGTCAAAGGTTTCCTAAACAGATCCCCATGTCCTTTACTGAGCTGAGTGTTCTGCCGCTTCCAGCAAAGAAATGTTAGGGACAGCTCTGACTGTTTATCTGACTACTCTCTTTTGTAAAATATTAGCAGGAAACATTGCTCTCTATGTGCACCTTGAAACCACAAGAAGTACATGGAAAAACTCTCCCACTGATCGATCCAATGAATTGAATCTTTCATACTTAGAGCTGGTATAACTGAATTGGCTGCTATGGTGGGCTGTTTTCAGTTATTGCCTCAGAATTTATTGGCTTGTCTTCCTGCTAGGGACCTTGAGACTTAGGCAGGGAATTCTGTCATTGACTCCCTTTAAGGAAACTGTTTCAGTAGGCAGTCTTAGTTACATTTTTAATAATTAAAATAATTGTAGTTAGAAGTACACCTTGGCCTATTGCCCTTGGTGAGCAGCAGCTGAAGCAGCAGTCACGTGGGATGCTCTACAGAACCTAAAATGACGGTAGATAACTATGTTCAAGCTACTGAATCACATCTCTGATGAATAAAGTCCATTAAGTCTAGAAAGTAATTCTTGCCATCCTAAGGTTAGATACCTCAAGATGCAACCTGCTTCTTTATTCTAGTGGTGATAAAGCATTACCACAGGATGGTGGGTTAGCAACAAAAAATCCAGAAGTCATAATAGGGCAATTTAAGGGAATCTGTGGCAGGTACACAGAATGTAGAGCTGGACTTTGCACAGATAATAGACCTCTGATATTGGTACATCCATGGGAATCCAGCTACATATCCCTCCTAGCCTTTGAGGACAAATTTTAGCAGTGATGATAGCTCTGGAACTAACAGGAGCTCAGCACAAGTCAGTACGTGAATGCAATTCAAGGATGGAGGGAATATTTTGTAACCTCAGCTGCACAGTCCACTGTCTACAATATTTTGGAGATCTAAGCCAGCTAATTTAAAGCTAGCCTGGGCATCTTGCATGCCCTAGTCACACACATGAGGAAAAGACATCCAGGCTTTTCACAGAAACCACCTGTTCCATCTTTCTTTTGCTGCTGATGGCAAGACCGGAGGAGAAATCCATTCGGCACATCCAGAGCGGGCTGTGACCTTCACTGAAAAGTTGTGAGGGAAGCAGGGTGTGAAATTGGAGTTACCTGCTGTAATTCTGCAAAATTAAAATGAGATGAGCAGACAGCGTTCCTAGCCAGCTTCTTGGAGATCAAAGATGGGTTGCTCTGTTCCAGCAGCTCACAGGCATGTTGGTAATGAAGCAGACTTGCAAGCTGACATCTCTCGCCTTGTGAAACGCCCTCCTCTTGCAAAGCTGTTGCCCTTGATAAAAA
Organism: Nestor notabilis; assembly: GCF_000696875.1. Taxonomy (NCBI): domain Eukaryota; kingdom Metazoa; phylum Chordata; class Aves; order Psittaciformes; family Psittacidae; genus Nestor; species Nestor notabilis. The sequence continues at coordinate 87,327 of NW_009915010.1, read as the reverse complement.
GGGATCAGAGGGACATACTTTTCTCTCTGCTGAAAGTTCATTACACAGACAGATACTCAAGCGAAACTTTTTAGGCGGATTGTTTCCTCTAGCATCCATCTCCTGCCAAATGTCCATGTGGATGTGCCACCTGAGTTGCCACATGTTGAAGCTAGGACTGCTTTACTTTTTTCTTCCCCCCTTCCCCCTTTTTTTTTCCTGAGGTATACTGCACTGTGCCCTTTTGACTACTTCATAAACTCAGTTTTAAATGCTGGTTTTTAATCTCACTGACTCTTTTGACTTCCATTAGCCTAACCTTTATTAGCATCCTGACACTCAGAGCTAGCGTGACATGCAGTGATGGGAAAGCAACTAGAAGGGCAATGCCCTGTGCTTATCACAGCACTGCTTAAACCATGTACATGAAGTACTATATTCCGACTTAAATCCTAAAAGGACTAAAAAGTACAAGTGAAGTTGTACCAAATTTCCAAAGAAATTGTCCTTGAGAAGTTACTGCATTCTGTCTTTATAGGTAAGAAGGTAGCGGACAGGCCCAGGATGGTTTATGGCATCTTTGGGCTCTTTACTGACCTGCTGTAAACTGATTTTGGTCCTGTGCACTGCTATGAGGAAAGTGGGGACTATTCAGAGGTGCTCAACAATATTAATCAATTATAAATGATTAATTTTTCATGTGTGACGGTACAAATCTGTATGGTGTTAAATTTTTGTATGGCTAACAGGGTAAATTTATGTGAGGTAGCCAGTTGAATCTCCCACTGTTCTGCCAACAGTATGCAATTAATTCTGTACTAACAGGTTACAGTGATTTCCAAGTTACCACACAAAGTTATATTCTTAAATTAGATATTATATAGACTTTAATTCTCCCTCAGTTTTTCCCCAAAACACACATATGTTTTTCATCTATATATCTACACCCAAAAATGTTACTTCAAGATATCATATGGGCATAATCTATAATTAATATGAAAATGGTGGCAAAATTCACACCAGGTAATTTTTTTCTTTTGCTCATTTCCAATCTGGTTCTGGTGCAAAATCAATCCAAATTCATGATGACAAAGAATCATTCGTAGTCTACATATAATTTGAAACTAGTATCTGTATAGTTATTTGATTGCTAGAACAGTCCAGTGGGAGGCTGTCTTGGAGAAAAGTATGTGGTCCTACAACTGGTGGGGCCCTGCACACCTAATCTAATTTACGAATGTACATTCTTAAAACAGTAAAGGCATTTAACTTGGTTTAATTCCACCTATGGAGAGAAACTGCAAGGTCATCAATGCCATGACTGTCATTCAACAAAAGCTTTTCCTTGCAGTCTGTTTACTTGCTTCTGAGAAAGCCTGAAAGTATTGTCTTTGCAGTGGTTCTGAATCCTGCTTGAGCCCTGCCTACACTCCAAGCTGGCTATCCCTCTTCTTACCTCACCTATAGACACATGCAGGAAGCAGCCTTGGAGGTTGGCCAGCACAAAGGACCTTGGCCACAACCAGGCTTTGCTTCAGCAGCAGTGTTTACATGAGGGAAAACATTGCTAAGGGCTCCTAATTCCTATCTAGTTTCCTCCTTACCTGTAGGGACAAACCACACATCACAGATGAATGCCGCATCCGATCAGATGAGAAAAGTATATGGCAAGAGCAATTCTCATCACTTACCTTCTGAGTACTGGTGCTTTTCAAGCAATTACAACTCATATCCTTCCTCAGCTATGCATATGCCCTAACCACTAGACAGAGTCATGATTCTTTTTGCTCCTTCTTTGTAACCTGATGAATCTTTAATTCTTTCATTAAAACTGGATCAGCTTCAGCAAGAAGACTTGTAACGGTTTCCCATCTTGATGTCTAAATTTATTGCCATTATTCTACTGCTATTTAGCTTTTTACTGCCTTTAGCTTGCTTCCTTAAAGAAGTTTTGCTGACATGATTTTGTTGGCTGTTCATTTGCCAGTCTGTCCTTAGATATTAACACCTGGATCTGTTGACCAATTTCACCAAGCTTCAAAAGATAGAAGTTTTGTAGATAACTGAGTACTGACAAGCATGATAAAGATGGACAGGTGGATAGGGAGAACAAAATTAGATCTTTTGGTCAAAAGAAGGAGGCAGAACTCAAGTGTTAGCCTTTCTGCTTAGCAGTAGTGTGACTGCTTCATGTTGAAACCATGCTACAACTATGGGCTCACTTCCTCTGCTGCAGAGATACAACACTTGGTAGGCAGAGGAACAAGTTAATTTCAAATTCCAGCAGTTCAGGACAAGAGTGTCTGCTGCTTCTGATGAAAGGAACTCTCATCCTTCACAACTGCTCACCACAAAAAGTTAAATTAGATGTTCAACTGGTAAATGTTATTAGCACTATGACCTGTTAACACAAAAGAAAAAAAACAATCTGGATTCTTAGATCTTGTTTTAAATTGAGAGCAGCCTTGAGAAGGAAGATGTGGGGGTGTTGGTTGATGAGCACCCCATAATGTAGCTTCAGTGTGTGCTTGAGCCCAGAACCCCACCATGTGCTGGGTGCACCCCCAGAGCGTGAGCAGCAGCTCAGGGAGGGGATTCTCCCCCTCTACTGCGCTCTGGGGAGACCCCACTGCAGCCCTGATCCAGCTCTGAGGAACAGCACAAGAGGGACATGGAGCTGCTGGAGAGAGTCCAGAGGAGGCCACAGAGATGCTGCAAGGGCTGGAGCAGCTCTGCTCTGGGGACAGGCTGAGAGAGCTGGGGTTAAACACAAAAAGCTGTTTGAGATACAAAGTTGAAAAAGAAAAAAAAAATATAGCTAAAGAACATCAGAATTATCCTTGATAAATAAATTCTTAGAACTATCTTTTGCATTCACTGATTTTTATAAAATAGGGGATCCACACTTACTGTAACCTTGTCATTTAGCAACATGAAAATTAACCTTGCCTTTATTTGGGAAGTAAAACATCTCGCTATGAATATTTTATCCCTGTAGGAGTCTTCATTTTGAAACTAAAGGGAAGTAACAATCTTGACGCTTGTCATGAACTTTGTCTCTTGCATTTCCACAGTAATGACGTCCACAGTGAGCCATAATCCTTGCGGATGATTTAATCCATATTATCTCAACTCAGAGAATTAAACAGAATACAAAAGCAAAATCTTTGAAGAGATCAGGAAGTAATCTTGAGGTGAACTTGTTTAATACAATACATGCTGGAAGTTTCACGCTGAAGGGCAATTTAATTCCTAGATAAACCAGCAACTCTGCTATTCTTATAATTCAGGATAGATTCTGATCCCTTCTCATACTGGCCTGACTATTCGGAACAATATATGGCTTCACTTTCTTCCTTAGAGGAACATAATATTATTCAGCATGAGGATATTTTCCTAACATTCCAAATCTGGTGGATAGCAAATAAAAGAAGGCAGTACACTATACTAAATGAAAGAACTGGTGACTACACTCTGAAAGGAATAAAATTGAGACAATACAATCAAATAGAATGCATTGATACTGAAAAAAGTAGGTGTTTCTTGGAGCGTCTCTTCTGTGTAAGAGAAGAGATGAATAGGGTTATTCTGCTAGCTTACTGATAGAGCACTGGATTTTCCTTCTTTCCTCTTTTTTTCAGCACCAGTCCAAACTTCATTATCCACCTAAGCAACTGTTACATATTCAATTAAGTTTTCACTGAATTTTCTGGGACTTCCAACTGCTGGGAACAATGTCTATATAGGGCACAACATAGTTCTTTTTTTACTCATCTCAAGGAAACTATTGTAGTTATGTATTAACTACACTTAACATAACATACAAGTGTAGTTATGCATGTAAAAGAAGAGGTTGGGAAGTGTAAATGCCTTGCTGGAAAGGAAATCAATCCATCTATACCAAGAGAAAATATACAGAATTAAAAAAACAATTACTGGAAAGAAATAGACCAATGTCCTTTTCTGAGTGAAATTCTTTCAAAGATCTTTGGACTCTAGAGCTAGAAAATGACAGTGAGTTGGGAAATGTGTGACTATAATGACAAAGAAGAAAGGAAACTGAAAAGCAAAATCAAAGCTACATGACTTGCAATGTTTTTTGTTGCTGAAGGAAGTCTAGTTTGTTGTGGATATAAAATAGCTAAGTGCATGATGTATTCTAGTTGTTTCATTTTGTAAAAGAGGGAGACAAACAGCAGGGGCAATTAAGGAAGGCTCAAAGTCTTCTCTGTGAGTACTGAGGGCAGCTGCTATAGAAATAACACCTCCTGTTCTGCCTCCTGGCTCCCTTTGATTCCTTGGGAACTTCACATCAGCTACTGCTCCTGACACTTAATGATAAGCCTATCATTGCTAGCTTATCTCTTTGGGGGAGGAAGAAACTTGAGCACATATTTCTTTTTCAGAGCCAGTGGTTACAGATGTAACACCAGAGTGTGAACCAGCAAGGGGGCAATTATGCCAGGTGGAGGAGGGATGCTGAGCTATGGAATGAGATGGTAATTGTAATTTCATAGAGAAAATGGATTATGAAAAGGTAATTAAGGGAAGAAGGAAAAGAAATTGTACCATGGAATTCAAGGAAGTAGAAAGAAAAAAACCCAATTTTTTTTGCCTGTACAATCAGCCAGACCATACCATAGAGGTTATCTTGCATTAAATCTTTGAATATTAAGGAAAGATCAAAAAAAGCATCCCAGAAAGCTATGTTAAAGTAACACTGACAAATATTAGCAAGACTATGGATATATAGGTCTGACTTCTATATTGGACTAATAGGTTAAATTACCAATTGGGTAAATTGTTAAAATGCATTTAAAAGAATAGAATTAACAGTCGTGTTTAATTACAATATACCACAAAAGAGTTAAAAAAGATTTTTGTAGAAATGTCATTTCTCACATCTCCATCAGTATTCAACCAGTACTCAAAACAACCAAAACCAGAACACCAAAACCCCCCCAAACAAACTAACAAAATTCAACATAAAAGCTGTTGTTTTCTATAGCACAGCTGGAATTTAAAAAGGAAATAAAACCAAACCAAACCAAAACTATTTACTTGAGGGCATATTAAAAAAAGGTGTCAAGAATAAGACAATATGCTTCAAGATTTGAGAAAAAAAAGCCCAGTTTTCACAGTTGTCAGCAAAAGAATCTGTGTAAGACTTGCATTGTTTGAAATACGCATAAGTGATCCACGAAAGGGAACAACTAGCAAAGTGCCAAAATTTTCAGATGACAGAGAATGATTCAGGACATTCTAAACTGAAATACACTGTGAAAAGTTGCAGAAGGTTTTCATGACGCTGAGTGACAAGGAGATACAATCGCAGATGGAAGGCAATTCTTGTTAAATGCAAAGCAATACTCACGGGAGAGAAATTCTCACTGTACATAAACAGAAGCAACCTCTACATTAGCTTTTGCCAGTCTGGAAAAGGATCACAGAATCACAGAATCATAGAATAGTTAGGGTTAGAAAGGATTTTAAGATAATCTAGTTCCAACCCTCTGCCATGGGCAGGGACACCTCACACTAGACCATGTTGCCCAAGGCTCTGTCCAACCTGGCCTGGAACACTGCCAGGGATGGAGCATTTACCACATCTCTGGGCAGCTTGTTCCAGTGCCTCAGCACCCTCACAGTAAAGAACTTCTTCGTTATATCTAACCTGAACTTCCCCTGTTTAAGTTTGAACCCATTACCCCTTGTCCTACTGCTACAATCTAAGAGTCATTGGTGCTGGTCTCTTCAGAAACTCAGGTCAGCAGTAAAGAGCTGTCATAAAGGCAAACAAAGCATTGCTGTTAAAACCAGAATAGAATAAAACACAGAATACATTTAGCCAAAATAACCCCCCCACACACTGTGCCTGTATCTTTGTGCCTGTATAGAAATCCTATAGACAGACTGAAATGTCATGAAGAGCCTTCTCTGTAAAGAAACAGCAAGTAGTTTAGCACTTCTCAGAGAAAAGTGAGGGAGAGTATGACAGAGGCATGCAAAATTATAAACTTCATGGAGAATGAGGAACAGTCAGGAGAAAGTTCTTGCATTATTCACTCTAAGAAACAGAAAAACAAATAAGCTGGTCTGAAACTAACAAAATGAAGCACTTTTTCATCCCGTATATGATTACACCGTGAAATTCAATGCCACAGGATTTTCAGAAGGTCAGATGCATAAATGGATTCAAAAGCAGACATGTTTGCGGAAGAAAGTTCCCTTGGCAGCTATTAAACACAATGCTATAAATCCATCCTGCAGCACAGATTGCAACAGATGAGAGAAGGTGGGAAGTCTTGAGGGACACCCCACTCTGAACACTGCCATGGTGTTTGAGCATGTATTTTATGTATCAGCTTAGGAGCAGAAGAAAAGTATACGGCCATTGGCAAAACTTTCAGCTCTTTTACCACTTGTAAAGTTGACTTAAACTTTGGCATCATAAAATTCCTGAAATAGTGGCCTGTGTCTTTAAAGTAACTGCCCTCTGCATAATTATTCATGGTTTGTTTGTTTATTTATTTAAGGTGCTTGAAAACAGCCTTTAATTGGCAAAGGGACACAACAGATGCTTTTCAAACCCATTAAACTCCATGCACCAAATTCTGCTTCTCAACATGGTGCCAATGGCCTGGAACTGAAAGTAAACCAGTTTGCAGTAAGTTATTTTCTTTTTATTTCAATTCACTGATTAGATGTGCTGAACACTAAAAAGCTCTCCTGGCAAAAGGTTTGTTCTGGTTTCACTATCTGCTGCTATACAATTTATCTATCCAGTACAAATTATCTATCTAGTAGTTATTACTACTTATAGGTTTTATTTCATTTCATCTGAAAAGCTTTAAAAATTATTGTAGTGAGTACTGCTTCTTTCCCTGGCTATCCCCTTCTCACTGCTTGGGTAGACATCGATCCTGTATTTCCTTACAACCAGACTGAAAGTAAGTTGACAAAAGAAGTTCTCCATGCATTCTGCGATATAAAAATGCAAAGCCTAGTGTCTTGTATCCCTCTTAAGTACTTGTAAATTGGGATTTAATACCCTCTTAATTGCCTTTCACCACTCTAAACATGTTCAGCTCTTGAATCCCTTCCTTGTAAGAGTCCTCCTATTTGGGGGAAGCTGGGACATTGTTTAGATAAGCATCCACAGCCAAATGCTCACAATGTTGTCTCAGCAAACTTTCTATTAGTCTTTGGAAAGAGGCCAGATTCCATTTTAAAGTAAAGGGCACTGGACTGAGCTGAGGTGGGTAAATAAAGGAATTAAGAAGACTAATTCAGCCACAACCACAAATATAGGTCTGACCCAGGATTTAGCTTTGGCAGGGTCCTCCAAAATAGACTTTCCTTAAACAGTCTAAGGAAGAATGATTTATTTTAACACATCCAAGTCATACCATATATAAACACTAGGGTTAGTTATTGTATTTACCAGGAAGAGAAAGACTGATTTAGTAGATATGGCACATAATGTTTTGTATGTGATACACTGTAGGCACGCACTTGAGTACTTTGTATACTGCAGTCAATTTTGCATACAACAAATGTTCTCTATTCACATTCGTTTCTATCCTTCCCTCCTATTCCTATTCTTCCCTCTCATTTCCACCCCCTGCCATTCCAGGAATAAATGTCCTATTTCTTCTTTAGCAAGCTAAAGCGGATTTCTCCTTTTCTTTTGTGCATTTCTTTTTAATTTTATTTTGGCTAGCA
>NW_009915010.1:74662-79592 GCF_000696875.1 Nestor notabilis | reverse complement strand
AATGCTGCAAAGTGTTATATTCATCCTAAATCTGCTTTCTCAGTATTTAAATTTACAGCAAATCAACCCTTGGCTTCAGACTACCTCATAAAGGCTTAAAAGACATACACAGCTGGCTATATACAACCGTCAACTCCATGTTTTCTAACAGCAAAGGTCTTGGCTAACCTCTTTTTCAACTTCGTTCCAAAGCGCCTATTAATTTAGATGATTCAGATCTGTAGCTTCCCATTCTCCTTGGAAATAGTATAACTGTTTCCTAAATTGTAGCCAAACTGCCTTCATCATTACCTACGGTTCTTGTCACCAGCACTAGGAACTGGTGTTCCAAGCAAGAAATCCCAGATACCACTGAAATGATGAGGTCTGATCGTGGTCTAAGTAAAGGCAAGGGAAATATGTTTCCAACACAGCAAATGAGAGGTGCTCAGAAGATCAGGAGCATTGAGTTCTGGCCTCTAATTTGGGGTGACCTTCTCTTACTTCTTTCAGCTGTTCCATAAATTGAATCTCAGCTGGTAATTACTGAATGGCTCAGTCCTTTTATATTCTTTTTTTCTCTCTCTCCTATTTCACAAATGGAATCGATTGTTGCCAAATGCTGCAGAGCTGTTTGGAGTGAGAGTCTTGGCATTAAACAACCCTGGCAGTCCTGTTAAATTTGTTTAGTTTCCCTTCTAATCTCTGTACCAAATCCCATCTCCACAATTTGCCAATCCAGAAAGCTTCAGAAAACTCAAAGAAAAAATACCCAACACTGAAATTGTTTGGTTTCCTTAACTTGATACACATCTTTTAATTCTGATCCATTTGCTCATTTTACTGTTTTTTTCCTAAATGGCTGAACTACCTGTGTTGCCTGTGCTTCACTTTCTCCATGCATCTTTCATGCATCAACAAGCACATATCGTGTGAGGCAGCAGGGAGGCTTTGGCATATCAGTCCTCTTTGCTGTGCCTGCAAATCTGTCCTAGGATAGGAAGGCCTTGTTAAATTAACGGGTTGAGCTGAGAGTTTAACTCCTCTGACACCTTAGTTAAAAAAGACCTGGCACTAAGATTAAAGCACCAGCATCTACCAGGGTCTGATGTTCCCCAGTGGAACTGCTGCAGGGGAAAATGATGAGGATGAAAGACCTGGCTGTATAAATCACAATGTCTGATGACTTCACTGCACAACCTGGATAACGTTTTGACATTTATCCTTCTTACAGAGCTATTGTATGTTTTAATTGTGACAAAAGCACAATTCAATTACTGCTTTATTAAATGATCTATTTTGAATAGGCTCGTATCTTACTGAGTGGTTTCTTCATGTAGATGTGCATAATTTCTCCCCAGAAAGAAAACAACAAAACCCAAAACAAAAGTAAGGATTTTGGATTAAAATGTTAGAAAAATTGAGGCTAATTCCGAGAGATTGTGAAACGGCTGTTTCTACTTATCTGGATGGGTATTCAACTCTGTGGAAATCTGGGCAAGATCTCTGCCAATCCATGATTTAGCAGGGTTAACCTCCTTCCAGGCCAATGTTATTTCAAGCCTGACAGCTCCTTTTTACCTCTAAAAGTTATTACCGTCTATTATCAGAAGCTTTTTCAAGCAGAAAATAACAGCTTGTTTTAATCCTGATTCAGGAAAAGTTAACTTTATATACTCATTTAAGTCCCACTGAGATCTAATCACCTTCCTAAAACCTCTTCTGAGTAGAAATCTGTAGTTGTGGCCTTCATAAACATTTTATAAACTAAATGCAGCCTCCAAACTGTCCAATAACATGACAAAAGAAACAGCAGCATTGAAATCTCAAATAATGCCATTTTCTGGTAAAACATGACAGCAATGCAAATAAATATCATATGTAGAATTTATTTCAATTGCATCCCCTTTTCTTGACACTAATAATTTGGATTTTAGTAGTATTTTTGTAAGCATTGGGGAGTAATATCCTGGGCACATTTTTGAGCTGAAGGCTATTCAATTCCTTCCGGTTCTTCTGTTGACAAGCTCATTTGATTTGTCTTTTATTCACTAAGCTTGTCCAAGTAGGAACAGTTGAAGATATTCCACTGTTACCAAGAATGGTGACAATTCAGGAGACATGTCAGGTATCTACTAGAAAGTATATATGTTGAAGACCAGAAATCCAAGGGATCCAAAGCAGTAAAGACAGCAAGATAGGGAAATCTAGGCAGTCTTTCTGATCTGTGCATACCTCACTTTATCAAGTTAATGGACAGAACGTACCTTTCACCTGTGGCACTTTCCTTACCCATATCACATCAGACTTTCCAGGCTCAGCTGCTACTACTTCATATTAACTCTTTATCTTTCTCTTCTTTTCTAAGCAACTTCAGTAATAGTAGTTAGAGCAGATACAACTTGGCTAAGCTCATCTCCATTCTGAGTATCTTGCTTACATGGGATTTTTTTTTATGAGCAGAGATATTTTATGCTAGTTCTCATAGAACAAAACAGGAAAGCTGAGCTCTCATGCTTAGGAAAGTTTGATTTCTGGTGTAACTTCAATGGTTGTCTTTAGTCCTTCAAGACCTCAAGCAGACTGTATGTCTTTAACTCAGTCTTGTGGCTGTTGCATGCATTTACAACTTCTCTCATAATGCAATAGTTGCCTAAATCTTATTCTGTCAGCTGTCTGAATGGTGTTAGTAGCCTGAAATATATAGTAGGACAATGAAAAACCAGTTTAGAGGTTGTTAACTTTCCACACAACTAACCTGCAAAAGCTTCTAGACATTCATAACACTACTTTTCAGCAGTTATAATTGAGTAATGGTTGATTTCTTTCATTACTTGACTACTTTAGCATTAGAGTATGATGCTTCCATTAAACAACTCTGACCTTCAAGTTTTCTAGTGATTACAGCTGTTGTGTTGTTTTGGGTTGGTTTGTTTGTTTGAAAGAATTTTTGTAGTATTATGTCACCTTCTGCTTTTAAATCCTAGTCTGGCTTTCTGCCTAGAACAAAAGCTATCTCATTTGCTTAGAGACAGTCACATGGGAAAGAATATGTATGATACATACAAACATACATGTGTGCCCCTGAGCACATTTTACTGTACTGGTCTTACCTCCAATTCCTTAGACATGAAAGTAAATGTATCTGTGACAAAAACTATAGTGAAAAAATTTATAGCTTGCAATAGAGGTAAAAGGAATGGGGATGGATAATTAAAGAAGTACCTTAAGAAAGACATCAGATTTAATGTGTGACACATGAAAGCTGAGTAATTCCTGTATTGAAAGAAATATTTTAAGATTCACACAAAATTCAAGCCCATGTAAAAAGACCTGATTGTCTTCCCAGGTTTCTTTACTTTAAATGGTGATTTGACGTTCTGCCACTAAGGGAGTGATATCAGGCTGAACTTCATGTAAGTGTTTTATGAAATGAGTCCTCAGTTCTGCAAGGATTTCTGTTCTTTGATTCTTGGAACCAGCTGAGGAAACTAATAAATATGTAAAGGTGATTAGATTAAAAATGGCATTGAGAAGCAGTAAAATCTAGAGCTATATGAATAATTTCACACCCAGTGTAAGACTGTCAAATTCTATCAGCTACCCTTGTGCAAAATAAAAATAGCATCTTTTGACAAGTCAAGAAGCATACATAGGCTAAGAGGGCAATTTGTCCATTCTGTTGGGTAAATACGCTTGGGGATCAAAATGATGGGGGAAAAATACTGCAGGGAACTTCAGATAAAGCTTAAATTGAGGGTAGCGTTCATGTCTATCATTGTTGTTTAAAAGTTAAATGTACAAGTTCATGCTAGGAATCGGGTTCCTGCAGTGAGTGGTCCATTGCACACTAATGCAGATCTTTTACATGCAGTGGATGAATTTCCCTCGGAGGGTTCCTTACATTTTTTCCAATGGTTATAAGGGAAACAAAGGCTAAATAGCTCAGACTTGCACATCTAACTTTTAGATGATTCCAGGCCTGATTAATTTCTCCCTTTGTTCTTTAAATCTGCTTCTGGGTAGCTCAGACTAATTATGACTATCTTTGGACTCTGACCAGAGAAGTCTTTATCAACAGAGGAAAAAATAAACCCCACCATGCCATTACTTGCTTACTTGATTTTTGATGTGTTTCTGCTCCCCAGTTTATGGAAGCTTCTGTAATATCACACTACCTTAAGTGCCATAAAGTCTGCTAAGGGACTGGCTGCTCTGTTCAGGGAAATATCCCAGTTCCTATCCCTCTATCCTAAGCAGTTTCACGCGCCACACCAACACTACTCCTGCGTGCCCCAGATTACCCAGTTTATTCTCTCAACATCCCAGTGAGAAGAAGTATCTGTTATTGCTAAAGGTAACAAGAACTGATGTTAGGAACTGGAACACGGAGCCCAAAAGAGCATAGTCTGTTCAAAATAACTATTTCCTTGGAGAAAACTCGGGGGAGATCTTATTGTGGTGTTTTCAGTTCTTAAAAGGGGTCTGTAAGATAGATGGGGAAAGATCCACGTTAGAGGGCCCGTTACAATCCAATGAAGGGTGATGGGTTTAAATTAAAAGAGGGGACATTTAGGCTGAAGATGAGAAAGAAATTCTTTACAATGAAGGTGGTAAAACAATGGCAGAGGTTTCCCAGAGAGGTGGTAGATGCACCATCCCTGGAGACATTTAAGGCCAAGCTGGATATGGTTCGGAACAACCCATCTCGTTAAAGATGCCCTTTCAGCTCACTGACGGTGGGGTTGGACCAGATGAGCTGCGAAAGTCCCTTCCAACCCCAGTTTCCATCATTCTATTTTGTGCAGGTGGCTCGTACCGTGCATGAGCCACAGCCATGAGCTTTCAGCTTAGCTCCTCCCGTTTGAACTAGGCGTTAGTGAGGAGCTGCCTCAGGCCGCCATCCACCCGCCGAGGGACGGCACCGCCGACACCCGCCGCCACGCCACAG
>NW_009915010.1:56066-74647 GCF_000696875.1 Nestor notabilis | reverse complement strand
GTCGCTGGCGGCTCTTCACTTTGCGACGCTTTTTGCGGCACTTGCGGCGTTTTACGGCAGTTCGTCCAAGGAGCGAGGCGGAGGAGGCCGCAGGCAGCTTACAGGCCCCAGAGGTTTGCTCTGTTGCTCTCAGAGCAGCTTGGATGTGGTACCTGCTCGGTGCAGAGTTATGTTCTCTGCGCTCGCCAGGAAGGATGCAGCAGCACAGGCGGAGCTCCTCCGAAATGCAGAGACCCAGGTCTTAGGCTGCAGGGAGTGTTGGAGCCTTTCCTCTGGTATCAAAATGGGATTAGGGGCGACAGCTGTGTCAGATGTGACCAGGTGGGCGCATCTGGTCAGCCTGGAGGCAGAGCGAAAAGAGGAAATAAGAAGTATCAGGTTGTCTAAGGAGATAGATTGATGGAATCAGGCTGTGTTGTCACTAAGACAAGAACATGAATGACAGCAGAAAAAATAAAGCCATAAGATCCAGAGAACGAACTCTGTCTGACTGAAGGCAGTAGCTGAAGGGAAAGGAGTGAATGGACACAAGTCCACACTCAGGTGAAAACTCTCTTTGCTTACCTTGCCCTCCCAGGTGCCTCTGTGCAACAGGTACGAGGCTCTGGATGTGGAAGGCCAGTCAATGGATGAGGAGGACAAAGGTCTGTCTATACTGGAGGTGGTGACGGTGAGAAAGGCAAAACCCCCCCATATTTCAACCAGTTCCACAAGGAAGAGAAAATGGGTTATAATTGTAGGTGTAGGAGCAGAGGGTTGGTTGGGGAATGCCATCCAGAGGGACTTCGGAGGTGCCAGCTTAGATTCCCATAGAATAAGTTTAAACTAGGTGTTGGTAAAGAGGTGTCTCAAATTGTCCCCAGCTCTGGGGTTGTACACTGTAACTTGCACACAGCTGTCATCTATAGAAGCAGCAGGGCCAGGGGTACAGCCTCTCTTTTGCTTCCTCAGTCATAGGAAGATGGCTTGCCCCATGCAAGACTCCTGACCTTGTTCCAGAATGACTTACTTCAAACTCTTCCCTTGCAAAGTAAAAGGGAGGTGTGTTTCTAAAACTTGGTAGGTGTTTGCGTGCTAATGCCAGCTGTTTTAACCAAAAAATGCTAATGTTTCCTACTGGAAAAGACAAGTAACACTCCATTTTCCATAGTACAGAAACTCTCTCATACAGCGTCTTTGCCTCAGGAAAGGTCTAAGTGCTCTCAAAAATGCCATGTGTTCATCATGTACAACACAGAAACCTTAACAATACTAAATTTACTTTCTGCCCATGGATTTATTGGAGCCCCATCTGTGGTCCTCTGTTAATAAAGACTGTCTGACATATGGCCCACCAGTGACATACACATGTTGGCTCTTATTAAAGGTTAATGTTTCATTAATTCTTAATTTTTTTATTCAGCTACAGAGAAGGATTAAAATATGAATGTGCACTACTTTAATGCGGGGGGGGGGGTACCTATATGTATTTCAAGCAGAGATGGAAAGAAAAAATAATGTGGATACTGAGAATGATTAAAACCAGGGACAGCCGTTTTCTCTTGACCATACATTAAGCAAGAATACAGTAGAGGCTTTGCTTTACTTTTTATGAAGTAAAAAAATATATGTTCAAGTGTGTTAAAGTTTTTTGATTTTTTTTTTTTAAAAATGAGAAAAATACAAAGAGTGAAAAGCCATTTTCAAGAAGGAGGGCTGTTGAAGTATGCAAGGACCGTTTGCCAAAAGAATTACATTTCTGAAGGAAGCAGTACATGCCAGTTTTCAGTCCAAAGTAAAACGTATGTAGCTGTAGTCTTAACTTCTGGAATGAAGGGATTGTATGCTACATAATGCTTGTAAAACAAACTTGTAATCTCTGCACGTGCCTGTGTTAGACATGAATGGAACATTCAAATTTTGTAAATAAGTGAGTCCTGAACTCTTTTAATTAGTTTGTTCAGTTCCACTACAAGGGGACCAGAAAAGGAACAAGGTTGACATGTACTAAGAGCCTGATCATGAGTGACAGTCTGACCTTATCTCTGCAGCAACACCTTGGTACAACAGCTCGCAACAACTCTGCAAGTATCTGCTCTTGTCAAGTAATTTCCAGACACTCGGAATCTGATCAGGCCAGACTCCAGCACCAGTTTCATAATACGAAATCTCCTGTTGTGGAGGTCACTGTGGACTCCAGCTGCACCATCACAAAGAGTGTTCATGTATCTATTTTAACAGTAGATTTTCCTCTCTGGTCCACCATGCTGCATGGAAAGAAATCAGTGAAGTCCTTATATCCTGCAGATGGGGTGATTGAGTGGCAGGTCTGGTATGATGTGCTGTCAACACTGGGATGTAGTCTGAGATTGTGGTAATTTAAGATGACTCACTTGGTTCCCTAGAGAATCTCTTGGAGGATTTGACATTATCCAGAGTTATCCACATCAGAATTAAGAGAACGTGCCAAACTGGAAGATGCATACGCTGGGTCATTTTGGAGCCCAAGCCCAAGGTTTACAGGGCCCCAGATACTACCTTAAAGCTGCTCTGAAATTTGCTGAGTAAACAGTGTGGGCACAAACCTTGCAGTTGTTATGAAAGGAGCTACCCAGTACCTAAAATATTTCTCTGTTCCCAATTTTGAAAGAAGGTTCTCTCTTCCAAATGCAGTGGTTTCACATTTTTCTTTGGTGGAAAATTTAAAGGCCATTTTTATACTTCTGAAGAAAACACCTTAGAGTTAACTGCCAGTTCAAGCCTTTCAGGGCATTCGTTTTGCCAGCAGCAATTTAATCAAGAGTCTTGGCTTATCTTCTCTTCACCTCCATAGTGTATGCAATTATTGCCAGTCCACAGATAAACTCAGCTTTGTCTCGTGGGGGCTAGAGGCGGCACATGAGATGTGGATAAAAGGAAAAGAAAACTCTTTCTGAGTGCTTTATGTGATTAATCACTGGCTGATACTCTCTCCATTTCTTTATAGGTTTATTGTATAAGACTCCTGACTAAACCCCCTGAAGGGCTGTAATTTGTAACAAAGTTGAAGCAAACAATATTATTTTTAAAAAAGAAACAATATAGCATAAAAGAACACAAGCCAGTAAATACACGCAGGGCAGATCCCATGGAAGTAAACAGATAAAAATTCAATTTGATGAGGTTAATTATACTCGGAAGGGCTTTTCGTGCCTTATAGAAAATCTGTTTCAGTTCCATGTAGGTATGGATAATGCTTAACAGAGACCTGTGGGTAATGGAATATAGTTACTTTGTGGCTGTATATGTTTCTCAGTGGCCTAGTCGTAGGTGTGGAAAAGGTCTAAAACAAAACAGAATTCAGAATTCTTTACTTTTAAGGCATAAATACTTTTCAGTGTTTACCTCTCACTTTTCAGTAAAAGACTAAAATACTGATCCATCAAAACTATGGTATTGCATTCATGACATGCACAGCTGGCCCACTTCAAAGCAACTCATAACTCATGACAGATCAGACAAAAGTTTTCCACCATTTTAAAATACAGCTTGTTACCTCAAAATTTCTTGTCAAGGAAATTTTCATCACCTGCCTGAGGGTAATCCAGGAATCTATTCAGTTTTGATTTGACAGACTTTTAGCTCTGTAAAAATAGTTGCTCTCTAGAGGTCGTGTCCTTTGGAGGTAATATGCTCTCACCTATATCTCAACATCAGCTAAGAGCAGGTTTAAGTATTCATGGTTGCTTGTGCATGGCATAGGCGTGCAAAGCAATATAGTCTGTAAAAATAACTTTGTGAGTTGAAATAGTCTAAAGATTTGCTTTAGAGCATTGCCATACCTCTCCAGGCATTCATAATGCTTTGAAAAGTCCAGTTATGATCCCTGTCATTACTAAAGGATTGGTTTCTTTGGGGTATGGCATTTTAAAGCAAGCTTGTAAGGAAAACTACACCCAGTATCACCTATGAAGTGTTTTTTGCTGCTTTGCAGACATTACAGCTATTGGCCACATCCTTTCCAGAGCCCATTTAGCATAACTCATGCATGCACACATATGCAGCTAGTGCACAAGTCCATTCCCGTGTTCTGCCTTTACTAGCAATTGAAACAGTGGTAACACATCATAAAACTCAATTTAAACAGGTTTTATTTTTTTTTCTGCTTAACATAGGCTTTGAATTTTCTTGTAAAATATTTTACCCTGCAACATGCATACATGGAAGAGTGGATCAGTGGTTCAAGCCTCTTATTAACACAGATTACATCAATTCATAGACTAAAAACTATACAGAGTTTTGAAGGGTTTTTTTTTTTTCCCCAGGCCTCAGCATCCCTGATAGGAGTGTATTGGAGATCCATTATAATCTTACCTAATCTCTGTTTTAAATCTCTTCATACGCAGTTCACAAGTCCATACTACTGTTTGCTTTAGTAACTTTTCTTCAAAACTTGCTAGCAAAAACTGTGTTCTTTCTCAATCATTATTTAAAAAGTATGTGAAGTATTTGTGCTGTGTGATTACCCAGGTTACTCATTTTCCATTTATAGTCAACATTTTTTGAATGTAGGTAAAAAGAACTGTGTATAGTATTCATGATATTGTGCCAATGCCTCATACAAATAGTGCCAGTGCATTCCTATCATTGGTGAAGGTATGTCACCTAATAGGTCTTCAAATTTCATGACATCAAAGACTTTAGAGATCCTCTGATGGCTTTGTATCTTGTTCTTCTCTTGCTTCCAACTGATTTTGTGCCTTGTAGTGCAGGCTTTACCAAATGCATGCATTTTGAGTATGTTCTGATAAATTTCATCTCATTCATTCTCTGTCTCAACCAATGATTTCCCATGAGGCACTATCTTCAATGCCTTACTGAAATGAGACCCACATCTTTTACATCTTTTGTTCATGGGCTGGGCTCTCTTCCTTAAGGCAGCAGATACCAGTATATCTTGGTGCAAGGTTCTAGTGCCCGTTAACAAGATCAGTGAATAGAAGATGTTTTATTTCCTTGTTAGTTGAACAGGATGTTAAATTGTGTCCTCCAGGATATGTTAGAGGAAACGTTCCAAAAGACTGATCCTCAAAACCATGATAGGTTGTATTTGTTTCTAGTGTATGTATTCTTCAGGGACACTGGGAGATAAGGGATCTGAGACAAGGGATTTGAAAGCCTTTCTGTCTGCTGTAACTCTCTTTAAATGCACTTACTTATAACATGGAACAATTGTTTTGCGGTAATTCCTGCATTTCCTATATACTAGAATAACATTCCAGTCCACAGAGGTCATTTTAAAGACCCAATGCCATTTACCCAAAACTCCAAAGTTGTTTGTATTCCCACAGCATAGAAAGAGTGACATAGTGCTTTGGAAGTCTATTTAATACCTTTGACAGAGGCCTGTAGCAAATCAGAAACAGAAGCTCTGTTTTGTCTTTATAGTAAATAACAAATTTCATGGGGAAATGAAGATTATAGAAAAATAAAAAGAAGAGATGAGAAAAACAGGAAGGATAAGAGGAAAAAAAATAGTTAAAGAAACATATGAACTGTAGATCTTCCAAATTATTAGATGTTGTCCTACAAGTAAGGACCTGATAATACATGTAAGGTGTGTAATATCGTAAGATCAGACCTCTCTGCTCTGAAGTTCACATCCTAGCATTAGAAGAACATAGAATTGAATGGTCTGGGTTGGAAGGGACCTTAAAGGTCATCTAAAGATCAGTAAGATAAATTGCAGGAATCTGTATTTGTATTTATTTGCTTAGCTGTTATGAATATACACAGCTGAAATACAGGATTTAGAAGACTACAATGACTTTATGACAGTTCATGTGTAAAAAGTCATGCACAGGGAGAAGTGATTGGTAAAAATTGGTGGAATATTTTGCAAAAATCTGTTTCTATTAAAATGCAATGAAGTTCTTTTTTCCTCTGAAAAAAATGTCCTTAATGCAAGAAAATGGGGGAGACAGAAGGAAGAGAGGATCTGCAAACAGAATGATACATAAAGTTTCGACATTTTGAAGCAATGTTTTGATTTTTGAGTTCAAAATGGGTTTTGCATTGGGGTTTTGTTTTTAGTTTCTGTAATAAATTGCATGTTCTAATATGTAGGAACATCAAAGCCAGTTGTTTTTATCTGCCCTTATATACAACTTTAAAACTGTACGAACTGTTGAATGCAGAATGTCTCATCTTAGAGTTTTTGGTACTTTGTTAACTTATTAGAGAAATGTCTAACTTTTACCACAATAAAGGGAAAGAAATATTTCTAGAATTAGGTGCCTGCCTAGTCTAGGATGGAACAAATCTGCTTCTAAAGATTCCTTTATTCAACGAGTATTGATGGACAATAAATGAGCAATGTCAATTAAACTTCTAACTTCGGGAGCTAATCTAAAATGAAATGAATTCCCTAAAGGGCCTAAGAAATACTTGCATTGGTTTCAAATCAGTTTTAGCTTGGAGCACAAGGTCTTTAACGAAAATGGTTGGAAGGAAAAATAGGGTGTTGAACAGACCCATACCCTGAGGAGTAAGAGAAGAATAAATAATTATGAGCTTGAGTTGCGGAAAGCAAATAGTTTTTAAACTTATCAGTGTGTATTCCAACTCAAATACATTGCTGAAATGCAAGGGAAAGAAGCATCTTTGGCCTTAAGACACTGCACACAGCTTATGGGCCTAAATTTTGACAATCTAATTTCTATTGAATTCAGTTAAGATGCCCTTAGTCAAACTGATTGCAAATAAAATACTCAAGCTTTTCTCAGAGACCTTGACACCTTGCTAAAGACTTGCCTTATGACCCAGAGGAAATTTACACTTGCAAGTGGCACAGCTCAAAATGGTCCTTTCTCACAGACTGCACGTCTTCTGCCATCACAAATTTCATTCTGCACTTCTATATCTCCTCCTTCTACATTTCCATGTTCACTTTCCATATTCTGTTCATTTCTTTCATCACATTTATCCCAGTGCTTGTTTATTTACACTGAGTAGCACCTGAGTGATTTTAATAATGTGAAATGTTTAACACTGGCTCTTAAGTAAGTTAGTTACCCTTGAAATTTTTCAGCTCATTAGAACTTAATGCAAATTCAACCCCTCTAGGATGTCAGTTTTGCTAGACTGAGTGTTTTGTTGGGTGTGGGTATTTTTCAAGTGTGTTTAATATGAGTTCATTCTTAACATAAGTCTGCTTTCACTAGCAAATATTTTGTCAGATTTGATCCATATGTAGAAAAAAGACAGGTTTTCTCCAACATGGTGTAAAGTAGATCCTTTCATGATGTTAACACATTTGAAAACAGGAAAGATCTGTGGTATTCAGTCTTCTTCTATAAGGGAGGTCTTCATTGGGAGGGAATTGGATCCCTCTTACCTGATTATAGTCCTTTACAAGATGAAAGACTTAGTCTAACCAAGTCACCTAAGCTCCTCTATAACCCAAGAAAAAAGTGACAACTACAGAGAGCAATTAATCCCATTTTAAATACAACATCCACAGAAATTACTATCTCTTTTTTTTTCTTTTTTCCTTTGACTGTTCAGCTTAGTCTTAACCACTAAGCTTCAGACAGAGGTGACACAAACCTTTGCTGAGACTGCAGAGCTTTTCCTTTAGTACAGGTGAGGAGCACCTAGGAGAAGGTGCACACTTAACCCACAGGTCAGGGAGAGGTGACCAAGGATGGTCATCTTTTGGCACATGCCTGTAGATGTCTCTCTCCTTGCAGCTTGAGACATCAGGTGACTTAAGACTGCTGCCACCACAGCCATCACTCACACCTGAACATAAGCAGGACAAGGAATGTTCTGAGCTCATCCTGCTTTTCTCTGGCTAATATTGAACTTTTTCTGCCTCCTTCCATTACACACTTCCTATTCTATATTAGCGTATTTCCATTAAATTTTTTCCATCTCATGGTTGTTGTTCATTAAAGAAACACATTTAGCATACTACTGTTTAAAATTACTCTTTAAAAGTACTGTTATATGCCATAATTCTTACAAGTCTATTTAAATTGCATTTGAAGTTGCTGGGGAATGATGCCTCATAAATCATCTGCAGCTTTAGATATTTTTAGTGCTTCCTGTCAATACCTGGCCATAAATCCTATATGATTGTCATTAGCATCCCAGCTCAACTCTTTAAGGAATTTCTTTCATTGCATGAAGACAAGCTTAACACAGTGATGAATGGTTAGAAAAGAGATGGTTTCCCAGGGTAATTTCCCCTTTCCATTTTTATGTATTCACATGGAGAAAATAATGGTATGTTGTTGTCGTGGTTTAACCCCAGTAGGCAACTAAGTACCATGCACTGTACCAGGAAGAAAATTAACTCTATCCCAGCCAAAACCAGGACAGTTGTTTATTTGACATTGTCACTGAATTTTGCAAGTATATATTTTGCAAGTTTGAACGTAAAGGGAACAAGAAGCTGAATGTCTCAACACAAATCCTACCGACTTACGAACCCTTGCCCTTAGAGCATGGCAGAGAGTACAAAAGGAGCCTGGCTTCCTCACCTAATTTACTGAGTGATCTGAAAAGTGAATAGGAGTATATAGAGTATAGGAGTATATAGAGAATAGGAGTAAATAGAGTATAGGATTGATGGGAAATCCTAGGTGTAACAGTGGCTTGGCTGTCCAGGAACTCTTTTCCTTCTGTCTAAAGCAGTGCCCTTTGGAGGATGCTGCAGGGTGCTTTGGGCTCCTCTTTTTACTTTATTTATTTATTTTTTTCTATTACCTTTTTTTTATTTACTTATAGCAGCACTGGGAAATGAGACACAAACTAAATGATGTTTAGTGGTTTATTCTCATTCCCCTGACTGGAGTATCTGTTTATCAGCCCACACATGCACATACACACTTACACAATACACTGATTCAGAGCTCAGGGCTATGAAATGCTCATGCTTGTGACTTTAATCCAGAAAAAAAACCAAACAGACAAAGAACAACAAAGGCTCATCTGGGACCATTCATGTGCTTAAAGATAAGTGCGTGCTTAGTGCTCAAAGTGCTTCGTGGCAGCAAATGGTAGGATCAGCCACCTTGATATTAGCAAAACCTTTGAAAGAGTTTCCTACTTTCATCTCTGCAAATAATGCTGTTTTATTCTCTTCTGAGGAAATGAATCTCTCATATAAGAAAATGATATTTTAGTTTTACCTTCTCTATCCAGTGTGCTTTTGTATAGCCATAGTACTCAGAAGACATAAGAATAAAGAAAAGCCAGTTTAGAAAATTGAGTATCCAGAACTACTTAATAATTTTTAAGAACTTCAGTATTGGAGCTAGGCAAAATCATAAAAACTCCAAATATCCAAATATAACAGTGCTGAAGTTATATCTTCTATTTAAATTTACTCTCTGATAAAATGTATATAGTATGCCATCATTTTAAGCTGGTTGTCCAAGGGAAAAGTGCTGGCAGGGCCTATTAAGTCTATCCAATTCTGGATAGTTTATTCTTGTAAATTTTAAATCTATTCCCCCATAATTATTCTAAAAAATTGTAAGTTGCTACATGTTTTGAGAAAATTTTGAGAAAACTGATTTGAAATTTGAGTTCATTCTCCTATCGAAGGAAAAGTAAGTGCAGAACAAATCTCATCTATTACGCATGACTAGCCAGTTAGTGTGTAATTTGGCTGGTCCTTAGACATACAGTTTCTTTCACAGCTTTTTCTCTAGAAGTTGGTGTTGGAGTGCAAGGGGCACACTGAGAAAGAGCTAAAGGCAAATGTAGGGGCCTTGGGGGTGACAATGGAATGGACTTGAGATGAGGGGAGTCTCTGGATAGGGATGAAAAGAAAACCTGGCTTCATCAGTTCTATAGCTCCTGGGGCAACTGTTTTCCTGAAACTGAGGTCTTGCCACCAACTTTCTGGACTTTACTACATATTATCCCAACCTATTTCTGCTTTCCTTTGTCAGGTTGCTGGTACTTTTATCCCCTCCCAGCAGCCCATTTTCCTGTTTCCTACACCCCTGTATTAAACTGTAGCTTCCTCCAAACTCTTCACAGACTGCCAACTGGGAATACAAGCAAAAGATCTACTTCATATGAGCTGTGAGATCTAGATTAAATTATACCTTCTAGGGAGGGTAATTTTAAAGTCAGAACTGAAGCATGCTCAGGGTAGACAGTCTATTTTTAGCATTAGAAGTCTTTATTAAAATTAGGTGATTCCTTTTTATTCCCCCCCCCCAAAAAAAAAAAAAAAAAGACTGTAACTTGGCTGAATTGTCTTGGGTTTGGCAAGAGCCACAATGTCATTATGCCATTGACAAAGTTTTTCAAAGGATAGTTACAAAATATTGACAAATTGATGTCTCTCCTTCTATTTTAGTCTCCAGTACAATTGTGCCTTTTTTATAGATTCTTTCCATAAAAAGCCTGAGATAGATAGAAAATTTCTGCTCCAGTGGCTAAAGTAGAATAGGACTG
Organism: Nestor notabilis; assembly: GCF_000696875.1. Taxonomy (NCBI): domain Eukaryota; kingdom Metazoa; phylum Chordata; class Aves; order Psittaciformes; family Psittacidae; genus Nestor; species Nestor notabilis. The sequence continues at coordinate 64,210 of NW_009915010.1, read as the reverse complement.
TAAATATTTGAAAGGAAAACTTTGTAACAGAATGTACCAAGTAACCTTATGAATAAGTAATACTACATAGTAAAAGAGAACATGGTGATCAAATACAAGACTGTCTCATGTCATGTATATAACAAGCAATTCAGGTGACTACACATAGGTCAAAATTAGCATCTGGGGTGACCCACGGGTTGTGATATGTCTCTGGCATTCTCTGATGGCAAATGGAACCCACACTGGTCAGCTGAACACATCTTAATTCTCTTGAGATATCTTTCGATTTGGTATCTAAATTGAGTTTATTGATCTTTACATCAGTGCCTAGAAGCTGGGGTTATCTGAAGCTTGTCAATAAAGAGGAATGTGGTCACTTCAGATAGGATGGATTCCACCACAAGTGTAACATCATGTCTTGCATGTGTCAGTGTCTGTATTTCACTTTCTAAGGAAGAATTTGGTAAGGTTCCTGGTACAGATGTGAAAATACATCCTTGGGATAGCTGTTGACAGGCGTCTCATCTGCCTGTACCGCTCATTCAATGAAGGAGAATAGGAACCTGTCAAATAGATTTTCCCCTTCAACTAAAATCTAATATATCAATGACTATTTTCTCTCCATACCATCACTGACGATTTTATGATTTCCAGAATGGTTTCAGCAGTTCCCTTCTACTCTTTTTATGTGGTTTAAAAAATAATAATAAAGAAGAATAATTTAAACATTTGAGTGTAACATTTTATGTGATAGAATTACAAATATATATGGTCCAGTATATGAATGCTGTAGTTGTTTCAATATTCCAATCATTAAACACTTCCAGTGACAGTAAGAGGTAAATGTAGCAGCAGCAATGCTACTGTATCATTAAACTACTCACAAAGTGCATTTATATATATATGTATATATATTTCATGTATAATACTCCTTGCTCTCAAAGTTTCCTCGAATTAAAGTGAGGGTCTTTTTGTTTTTGGCTTTCTTTCAAACACTTTGTCTTACATGTTTCCATTGTTTCGTATGAGCTTTCAGCCATTAAACCGACTTTGTAGTTTGCACAGTAACACATTCCAGAATTTAGTGCCAACTTGATAACATTTTTAATTTAGAGAAGCAACATTGTAATGCAATAGTGTCCCTGAAGAAAAATCAGTGCCATTATTTTTCTGGTGTTAAATTTCTCTAATGAAATCAATTCCAATTTATGACGCTTTCGTTATAATACATAACTTGCTTTTAAAGTGTAAATGTCCTAGCTGTCTGCTGTAATGATATTCTAAGTTTCTGCTCACAAACACAATCACCACTAATGGGATTCGTAACTGATTGAAGCCCATCAGCAAAAGGTTCTGGCATAAAAACACTGGGGAGAGGGGTGATAATGATTATTTTAAGAGTACTTAGACCACTAATATATCTGACAACTTTAAAAAACAGGAAGGAAAAAAGACATTATGAGTCTAGGTATGACTATGAATTAAAGATGCACTGATGTCAGATGAATTACAGAGATGGTCAGTGAACCTAATATGTTTTGTTTATAAACAGAAGCTATTCACCTTACATGAACTGCTGCATCTGTTTTTGATGGAGAGGCAAGATTTAATCCAATAAGGAACACTTGTGGTAATATATTCTGAGAGATAAAGTAGCATAAATGGAGTAGCACTTCAGATTACATTACAAATTACTTCATTTATAACATGTTGTAGTATGATGGGCTGAAACAGAAAAATACTCTCTTTACCCTTATGAAAGATGGAGTTTTATTTGCTCCTTTCTGAGGGTGGAGTGAGGTTTTTTCAGCAACTTTTCCTTTTTTGCAGTCACTGATGGCATCTGTACAAGGTGAGATTCAGTCCTGATAGGAGCACAGCTCTCATTTCCAACAAAATGGGAAAGCATCCTCAGCTAAATTGTTTCTGGAGATTAAACACAAGCTCAAGTAAATATACATATGCATATATAAAAGTTTATTTGCTGAATAAAATAGATCAGATCAGTCCTAAACTATCTGTGAATTCCTGGAATATTACTCCTTATTATTTTGATGTACTCAGGAAGGTTTGATTCCAGATAGACTTTGGTCTCAGTTCTTTTTCCTCTCTTAAAAGAATCAGCTCCAAATGTCTTATGAGGTCATCTTAATCTATTCTGTGATGGATTTCTCAAGGAATAAGGAACTGGTTACTTTCCTTTCCTGAACTTATCTTCTGACATCATTTCTAGTCAATAGAACTGCAGGAAAATCTTTACTTAAAGCAAGGTGAATAAACAACAAAAGAAAGCTATTGCATTTGTGTAGAATTCCCTTGATATCAGGTCTTCTTGTCCATTCTTTATTGATTTTGTTCTCCTGGACTGACACATTTGGGTTGCCATTCCTCAGAACATCTGCTCACCTTTTCCCCCTCCAGACCCATTGTTTGCAGTGGTAACAGAGACAAAAAGCAAAAAACACTTTACGCACTTTATCCCTTCCCAAGTTGCTGTGAAGCACTGAAGGGGCCGGGATCAGATTCCATTTTCCTTTTAGGACAATGTGAGGAAATAGAGATGTCTGAGCTCCTGGGTCATAGTAACTGCTCTTGTGACCTAGAGCAAATGATTGAGGGAATGTTCTTTGCCTTTTCTTTTGGTTGCTTTTCTCACCATAGTGGTAAAATAGCTCAGGCAACCATTCAGGCAGAGTTTTCCTCAAAGACTCTTGAAATGTTCTGAAAGATTGGAATAGCCAATAACCAGATGGAATTTATCCCTGACTGAGGACCCAGAGGTAAAAAATTGAGCCGGACAGGTTTAAGCAAAGATCCTGCACCTTAGGATCCAGCCAGAAGAGATCCCACCAGGTAAAGCCAGAGGACAACCCAAAGGAGTCAATGAGGAAATTCCATGTTATTCAGAGCAGTTTCGTAAAGTGAATGGAGATATTTCAATTTCTGATTTAATGTAGAACACGTTTTGATTGTTACTTAGTAGAAATTCTATACATAAAAATTTCATTGGCCAGAATGGAAGCTGTAGCATAATTCCTTTATGAAAATGAGAGTTATAAAAATAAATGCAGCTCAGTACATCCTATTGCTAATGTCTGTGCTTAAAATTTTTATTATTTGCAATATTTAGGTAGTTTTTCTTTGCAATTATTACATATGCTATTATTAAAATATTCTTAATTACTGATTAATGCAGTAATAACACTGAAAATTATTCTTGTTCATGCAATGTCCATTTCATTTTTATTTTCTGTTTCAAATTATGTGCATATTTTTACTTGGGCTTTTCACTTTCTCAAACATAAATATACACACTGTTGAAATTTGAAAAAGAATGTTTCTGGGAGTGGATAGATGGGAGTTCAGGGGTAGATAATTTAGGTTTCTAACACAGTGCTGCTCTGCAGAGAATGCATCTTTTTGTCATTATGCACCAAAATGTGTTTCATGAATAGACATTCATTTTGTTTTCTTAGTCACCAGGTGCTGGGGAATAAAACTGTAAGAGATTTGTTCTCCTTGATTGGGTGGGGCTTTAGTTTGTTGAAAGTGTGATTTAGAAGTCAAATGAGAAAACAATAAAATCAGATGATGAGTAAAGACCATGGAGAACTCAGCTGTCATCAAGGGCAGTATTTCGTTCTCCCTGGAGTAAATGTTTCTGATTTTCTGGGTTAAGACTTATATATTTATAAAGAGAAAAAGGCATGAAGTAAGCTGTCCCAAATGTTTGTTGCTCTGGGAGTGAGTAAGTATTCCCTGACACTGGCTGTTTAATTTAATAGTTCTTTACCTACATTTGTCCTTTGGCTTGATGCTCCAGGAGACAGTGACCCTTGGTTAACATTCTCTGGGAAGACCCAGTGATGCTTTCATTGGTTTACAAGCTGAGCTGAATCAATTAGATTCCTTCATGTATCTTCTAATTTTGGTTATGGAAGTTGGTAACATGGCCTCATAATTCTCTTTATTCTCCAGAATACAGCTAATGCTTTGATTTGTCTCCTTTCAGAGGGAACTGCAGTTATGTGGCTGTTTTACAGAGCTTGATTAAAGTAGGCCACAGCACACAGTGTTCGTTTAATATTGCTTAGGAAAGGTCCCATTCGCTACTTATGTTTGACTGATGTGAAATGATGAGCATACTTAAAATGAAGGACACACTTACTCATTTTGTTCAATCAAAGTATTAGTTTGTTTTTCACGGTTTCCTGCTTTATTTTCTATTCTACTGTTTGGAGTTACAGTTTTAGATTTGGAGTTTCTGTTATATTAAACTTGACAGAATATTAAATTATATTACCAAGATCCATCTAGCTTTGTGGAAGTAGAAAAATATGCCTGAGGAAATAGGGCTGATTTTCCTTACACATACAAAACTTGAAAAGGCAAAGGTATAATTTTCAAATATCATAACAAGCCACTCCATCTAGACAGGCAGAGACATTGAAGTGAATGTGCTATTAATGAATACCTTGAGGAAATAGATTTCAAGTTGTGATGGGTGAGCCTTCCAAGGTTATATTTTGACATTGACACAAAGTATGAAATCTCTTCATTTTAAATTGCCTAGATTTTTAATTGTTTCACCCTACAACATTGACTTAGCTACTTGATCTTCTAGTTAAAAATCACCGTTACTTTAATTACAAAGCCATGGAAATCTTGTCAAGAAAAGTAGCCTATTTTTCATTAAATAAGTTGTCATTCTCCAATAGCACAGGAATTGCTAATAAAATACTGTAGTGTCAAAATGACCAAGTGTTCCTCTTTTTTCCTGTTACTGACCACAATTTTCAGTTCTTTTCAGACCTTTTTCCAGTGCAAACTGGCAAGTTGTATTGTCACCAGAGTATGGAAAGCTATGTATATTACAAGCTTCCATGAATTAAAGCTAATATCTCCACTACTAGTATATAAAAAACTTCGCATTCATTTAAAATGGGAAAACATATTCCCTTGGAGTGATGTGATCAATATATAATGTATGTATTTAGTCCAGAAATGTACTAAGATGGGAAAGTTTCTTAATAGGTTTCAGAGGTGCTTTCCAAATTGTGTTGAGTCAAATCTCTACCTTTCCAGTCAATTCAGGTCAACATACCTAACCTGAATATTCTGATCTATGGATTTATCACTAAGTCTAGAAATCCACCACAAGAGAAAGTCTCAAAGGTTTCCCTTTCCACAGGTCTCTCCCCTGCTTCCAGTCCGTGGAAGCAATGTAAGTGGCTACTGACAAGGACTTAGGATACATCACTGTGTACATTTTCAAGCTAAAAGAAGTCATAAGATGTGTAGTGAAATAAAACCACTTGGTTTTGCAATCACTGGTGCTGCTTTCTCAGCCATTAGGCACAGGATCTGGATAACCTCTAAAACTGATTCTAACCTAACTACAGTATCTAATACTGCCAAGTCAGAGTCTCCTCACTTATTCTAATTCAGAAAATTCCATGGAACCATGAAGAAGAATAATTTCTCAAGCCCAGTTAGTAACTAAGAAGTAGAACATCAGAGCTATTTCCATTATGTTATTCCAGGATGACTGGACTCCATGACTGTTCATGACTGAGAGCCCTTAGGGTGGTATACCTCTATTTTCCATTCTCTGGCATTTGTGTGAGTGGAATGTGTCCTAGGATTCAGCCTGGAAAAGAAAATAAATTCCCAGAAAAGTCATCACAACCAGACTAATAAGTCAGTGATGTGTGAGCTGTAAAGCTTGGTGTTGAAATTGTTGGAGATGTTGAGGGTGATAGTTCCCTTTTGGAATGAATTAATTCTCTTATTAGTGGAAAAGTATTTCAGATCCTTGCAAAATGTGCTGAGATTATTGCCCTGCCAACTCACATTTCATTGCCATCTTGTATTCCCCCATAAACCTAAGGTCAGGCTGAGTTAACATTTTTATACTTAGGCCATAGACCTTCGCAGTAGACCCTTTTTATCCCATGTTTCTCAGTACTGTTTGGATCCAAAAACCAACTTTAGAAATAAAACTTATAGTTTACAAGGATTCAGAAGGAGATCTGAAGGGGGCCTACTGGAGTACCAGCAAGGGACTCTTCATCAGGAACTATAGTGATAGGACAAGGGGTGACAGGTTTAAACTAAAACAGGGGAAGTTCAGGTTAGATATAACGAAGAAGTTCTTTACTGTGAGGGTGCTGAGGCGCTGGCACAGGTTGCCCAAAGAAGTGATAAATGCTCCATCCCTGGCAGTGTTCAAGGCCAGGTTGGACCGAGTCTTGGGAACATGGTCTAGTGTGAGGTGTCCCTGCCCATGGCAGGGGGGTTGGAGCTGGATGATCTTAAGGTCCTTTCCAGCCCAAGCCATTCTGTGATTCTATGATTCTATGATTCTAAGTCACATATGAAATAGTGTACAGAACCAAATTAACAGATAAGAATACAAGCACTTTAGTGAAAAGGTTTAAAAACATTGAATGTGCCTCTTGGAGACACTACTGAGAGCAGTACAACTGTATACCAGGGTTCTTTCTGCACCATCTAGACTTGACATGCTTAGGAATAAAAAATAATTGTGTCAGACACGACCAAAGCTTTTTTATTTTATTTTTGTTTCCTGCCAGGCATCAAAAGTAAAAGTCTGTTTTAAATGTTAAGTGTATGAAAAATACAGTGCAACCTTCAAAAGAAATGAATTACTCTAAAGGTCAGGTATGTCATGGGATATCCAAAGAATGAAAAAAGCTGAAAGCACACCAGAATAAATAAAAAAACCAGAGCTCAGAGAGAAGAAAGACAGATGAGATGTGAAAGACACAAGCTGCAAATAAATCATTACAGACAATCCATATTTCAAATGCCCATGCTCCAAGGACTTCCTGCACTGTACTGAGCTGTGATTTCCGAAAAGGCTATTTGTGCTGCTTATGTCATACATTTCTCCTACGAGTACATATAGTCAAATACAAATAGCTTTGTCGTGGTCTTTTAGCATGAAGGAAATTAATTTTACGCTTTAATTGTGCTTCTTTTTCACTCTGTAAACTTATGATTAGTCTACCTCCTTAATTTAAACTGCAAGATTTCAAACAGGTATCAGACAAAGTTTTGTCATTTTATTATTCTTGTTTTGGGTTGTTTTTTTTTTGTTTGCTTGGGGGGTTTTTTGTTTTGTTTTGTTTTAAATGATTAAAATATTCCTATCAATTCTCCTAGTTGCACAGTGTTAATCACTGTATCTGTATAATGATTTATCATGTAAATCAGTGCAACAAAAAGAATTTAAAACGAAAGCCAACTAGAATATAGGTAATATATGTATATGCTGGTAACATTCAGGATTCACTGAAGTGGTAGATTGTCTATTTCCAGGGAATACAGTTAAGAACAATTAAAAAAAAAAAAAGGCAATGTATTTTGATTTATTAGTGGATTATTGTTATTCCCCATGAAAAGAAGAAAAAAGCTGACATCTCTTGGTTCTGTACTCACTAGGCAGAAATAAGTCTAAAACCATTGACATTGGGGTATTCCTCAGCTCTGCTTGAGCTGTGTCCATTTACAGAAGCTGAAGGTCTGACCCTTTGTTCCATGAAATGGAAAGAACCACCAGAAATAAGTACACTGCAACCAATTGACCAAATGAAAACTGGCTGTTAATTGGGTAATGGAGAAAGATGGCAAACCCAAGCAGGCCCAGCATGTCAAAAGGTTGGAGATGGTAGTGCAGGATCAATGAATTCATAAAGTATAAGACAATTTAGCTGAATTCCAAACAGCAAGAGGTGAGCTCAGTGATTATATAACGATCATGTTCATGGCACAGCTTACTGTCATGTAATGGAGTTCCATCTAAATCTGAATGTTTCATAGCAGTCAGTCCATGAGTTATTTGTGGTGGGGGAGAAAAGTTAAAGCATGCCAAAATGTTAGTCAGTGCTGTTGTAAACCCTATCAAGTTAGTTTCCATGTCTTGTTAAAAAGGAGCTTAATATTACATTCTAATATAGCAATGTGTTGTGCTATCTAACATATTACAAAGAGCACAATGTAATGTCTCAAATACAGTGAAATATTTGTAGAAGAGAAAACTTTGAAATAGTTCTGAAAATTACACTTTTCAAACTTACTTCTTGGGGGAAAATGGCTTTTCCTTCCATTTTCTTCATTAAGAGAATGACCATACTCAG
>NW_009915010.1:0-56035 GCF_000696875.1 Nestor notabilis | reverse complement strand
AAAGAGTTTTCAAGCTTAATAGTCCCTTATGGACAGTGGCCATAAGCAAATACCTACAAAAATATTGAGATGACTAAGCAGGAGTATCTCATTTCTCTATTTGTTTAGTAAAAGTCAGTTAATTATTCCTCCCTTGCCTAGTCTTCCCAAGCCAAGAAACAATGGGAAAACCTAGCACTCAAAAAATCAGTTAGGGATTGCTTTTACAGAGCCTTGAGGAGCCACAGTGTCTGTTCTGTCAGCATCTCTGAGCAACACAGATTGAGGAATGGATCTGTGATCAGTTCCCCATTTCTTTCCTTTCTGCTATTAACATAATACTAACAATATTGCTAATAATGTATACTGCTATTTCCTGATGTTACTATGAGATACAAAGGAATTAAGAGACCTCCTTAGGCCACAAGCAAAATTGATGGTAAATCAGGGGACCCAGATTTGAGTTCTCAAATACTACATTACTGACTGACAAAATGCACCAAAACTTATTTACTCCTGGCAGTCTCAGCTGCGTATTATTGCAGGAAGATGGAATGTGGCAGACATCAAGGTGGCTTTTAACTCATATGAATCTTTATCTCTGTTCAAATCAATCGACACTTTCAAGTAGCCCAAAAGCAAACAAGCTGAATACAGAGAAAAACAAAGAGAAAAAGTAATTTATTCTCTGGGGAATGTAATAGGATCGAGACTGGGTTCCCCACTATCTCATTCAGAAATGCTTTAAAATATTTAAAATCTATTTGGCTCATTCTGCCAGAGAGTTGGGAAATTCATCAGGATATAAAGGTATTTGTGGTCTGCAGGGAATAGTATAAAATGAATGGCCACTGTTACCTGTGAATAAGTTATTTGCCACATTTGAGTCATAACATTTCACAGCCTAATAAGGATAAATGTGCGGTTTTATATGTTTAATTTACATATGTAAAACTGAATCGAGCGTTTCTGTGCACACCATAGCACTGTAAATAGTAGTAGATTCATGGTAACAGCATTAGCTACAGCAGGTTCATGAATTACTGTGTAGTACATCCCTTTACAATTTCAGCACAGCCCATTTTTCTTCTCCTTTGCTGCTCTATGTGCTGTATCTGGGAAGCTGGAGACTAAATATAGCATTCACTATGCCTTGAACTTGGATGAATGGATAGACTGGAGATGTCTTTGAAGATTATGTGTTTATCATGGCATGAATATTCATGTTTGTCTCAAAGAAAATGTGTCCTTGGTTACTCCAACAGAATTGCGCCTTTTGTTAACCCTGGGTCACTGTGAAGGAAGGAAAGGAAGACTCACAAGGTCAGAAGGTGAAGCTTAACACTCTCTTCTGCCTGTCAATCAGTGCTTTCCCTGTTTTTAATAATCTTTTCCTAAGCACCCTCTACCTTTCAGAGGATATATAGGTAGAAAGGATGTTTAGACTGGTATGAATTTCCTCTGCACCATGGTGGTCAGGAAGCTTAGGCAGAAGTTGGATGCTATGGGTTCATTCCCTTTTTACTCCAGTAAAAAGTTTGCAAATAGGCCAGGAAATTAAACCTGAAATCCCTTTTCCTAGATAAGGTCTCTAACCAGTAGGCTAAGATTTTCTTCTATATTTTACCCACTACCAGGGAAAGGGCAGCAAATAGGAACTTTTCCCTGAGAGGAAGAATGTAGAAGCTTTAATCTCTTTAATCCTCAGTTCATTAAAAATATATGTTTAAATCTATAATAGAAAATGGATTCTAGATTTAGGAACCAGATAGTGAATGAGTTTATATTTACACCTGTGTTTAGTGTTTCCCATTTGTTACATCCAAGCCATTGCCCAAGTCTCTGGTTATGTCCTGGGGGGGGTGTGTGTATCAGATTTTTTTGGTTCTTCTATTCAGGTACGTTGCTCTCTTCCTGTATGATATTGGTGACTTGTACTATCAGATTTTGGATCCTATTCTGGATGCTTCCTACTTAAGGCTGAGTCTGACCCTCTCCTGCCATTGTATCTGTAGTGAATATAACAGTGCACATGAACTTACCTTCCATTGTCCAGTGCCCACACTGCAGGAAGCCTCATGGCACAGTGTGAACATTTTTCCAAGGCTTACAGTGATGTCTAGGAAACATAGGAGGAAGCACAGAAAAACTGGGAATTCACTGGGAACTCTGGTATGCTTATTCAGTTCACCCTGAGAGGTAGCTATGCCCCTTTCCTCAGGAATCATACCTTGTATTTCATGTTTTCAAAGAATAAAATTGATTGAGAATTTTCAGTGAAAACATGACTGCATTGCATAAAAGAATGGCCAGATTGATGTTTGTTTTGGTGAACTACTGCCGAGAACCAGGAAGATTTTCAGTCAGCCTTTCTGAAAAGCTGTTTAGGAACCAGGATACACAGAGGCCATCCCTATGTTTGCTTTAAAACTGAAACAGTATGCATATTATTCATTAAATTCTAACCTCATTTTATTTAGAATTAATGGGACATTCTAAGTTGAATTGAATTAAATTAAAGTAGGTTCAGGCCATATTTATACTGCTCTGTTTACTAAACAACTTTTACAAGTGAACTACTTGGGACTTCCAGTTGTGCAGGTCAGCTGGTACCTTATATTTGCAGACTTCAGGAGAGAGGGGAAATGGCTCATCAATGAATTCATGCTGGCCAGACAGACCGGTAGCCCAGCAGTGTGAAATCTTTGATGTCCGTAAGACAGAACTGCCCAAATAGATGGTCCTGCCAACTCCTAATGGATACTGTCATGAATCATGTCAATTTGAGCTGTTTGCTTCTGATTCCTGGGGAGCACATGAGACTTCTGTAGCACAAACACTTGATATTCTTTATATATTTAATATTTTTTCAGGCTATTAATTTTTTTTCAGGAATACTGGGAATAGTAATTTTCTTCCAAGTAAATTTGCTGATAGGAAATATTTCTGTAAAATTCTATTAGTTACTTTCTTTCTAGTGTCCCTGTTCCTCATAGAAAGCATAGAGCAAATCTGGAGTTGAGACCTGTATTTGTGTTTTCAGATATGATTTTCTTCGGACTTTATGGAAACACTTGGTTATTCCCACGTTTTAATGTACTCTGTCATAGTAGTCTTCACTAAAGACATAGCCAGAATTAGAGAAGTTCTAACAGAGACTGTGTTTATATGGAGAAGAAATATTCAGGCATATTGTAGATAAAACTATCAGAGATTTAGAAAATAAACCAAAATGAACCCTGTACTTAATGGTTTAAACCAAATCCCTTGGGATTACAATGAGACTTTCCTGGGGACAGATTACACATCTGTTGAGTGGGATGGGAGGATTTATGTGTTCTTCTGTAACATCTGGTACTTGCAAACGTCAGGGAAGATGACGGTCTATAGGTCTGATCCAGTGTAGCAATTCCATTCCTATATAAAATCTGGATAATTATATTAATCCTTTGTTTTCCAAAGCACTGATTCTCAATTTGGATTTCAAGACAGGAAAGAACAGTGATTGCAACTTTTTGTAATGCCAACTGATAAGAAGAACACCTATTAAACAGCAATATGAAGTTCCATATCTAATTTCTACGCCAATTATGATGATGATTTCACATAAACAATTGAGATTTAATTATGACCATTTAAATATTTTAAGTGGAATCTATTTAAAAGAGACGAATAGGCTTTAACTGAGATATTTCAAAGCAGCTACAAGTTACCAACCAAACCACTTGCAAAGTTTCAATTAGCACAGTTTAGCTACCTTTTTATTGATATCCAAATGGTTTTTCAAACACCAGCAAAATGTTTTAACATAACTAGGTGCCTTATAAGTTAATAAAATCGTAACAGATTGCTTTCTGCTGCCTAATTTTGAATTAATGACATTATATCTAAGTTTTCTCAGACAGCAATAATCTAACTTTTAATTACATTACAAAAGAAAACTTGCAATATTAGGCCTATAATTAATATCTTAATTGAGGCAGGAAGTTATAACAATAAAAAGGTTGTTGAAAAGAGCATTTATTTTTATCTTATTTCACAATTCCCTATGTTCCCTTTAAAACTGAAATAGGATGCATATTATTCATTACATTCTAAGCCCATTTTATTTAGAATTAATGGGACATTCTAAGTTGAATTAAATTAAAGTAGGTTCAGGCCGCATCTATACTGCTCTGTTTACTAAACAAGCACGCAGTGCATCATTTTCCTGGCCTCAAGAATGTTTAACTTACTGAATGCAACACATTAATTCACAAAAAAATTGTCTGGTTTTGCAGATCCTGATATTTTAGGTTTGTGGTTGCAGCTGGAGGAGTTCATAGTACCCGCTTGGATGTTCCTTTTGCAATGCATGGAGAGACTTTGGTGGCTCTCAGTCCATATTTTAGCTATTAGCAAAGGAGTGAGAAATCCAAGAAGCAAAATATTCACATTCTGTTCCCTCTGCTGTCATGAGGAACCTCCAACCCCATTACCAGGTTCTGCATTTGGTGTCATAGGTAGAGCTCTTGCTCGTATGTTTGCTGGACACTCTTTGAAGAATAAAAACCTCTGTAGAAAGACAGGATAAATATGACAAAGCCAGACAAAAGCATCTTTGCTATAAGGCTTGCTCATCTAGTAGAGAAGCCTAGGTTAGCCTCTGGGTGGAGACTAAAGACCAAAGAGAAGTTTCTGTACAGGGAGGAGGAGGAGGAAGGACAGTGTGATGGTGGGGAGATCTTACACTGTTCTTGAGAAAGTAACAAGAGAACCAAGCAGGAGGAATTAGAAGTCTGTTCTGTCACAGAGCCGCTGGTTCACTGGGATTGTTGCCTGGAGTGCTGTTCTAGATGGATGCAGGCTTTTTAGGAAAGAGAGTAAAAAATACGGGGGGGTGAGGTGTACCTAAAATTTTCCATCTGATTCATTGTTCTGAGCTGAACAAGGACAAGGATATACCTTTTGATGCAAATAATCTGAAGAAGGAAACATAAAATCATACTTTGGAGAACATAGCAAGGAAATATCATAGAATCATATAATGAAATATCATAGGATCATATAATGAAATATATTTCATTTCAGTTTGTCCACCTGATACGAATTTCTTTGGACTTGATAGCATAAAACTATCTGCAAGAGAATGGCATAGGAAAATAGAAGTCACAGATAGGTTTTTTTCTACAAAACAAGTTGTTCCTGTATGAGATACAGGTATAAAATCATCCTATTCAAGACCTGAATAAGATCTTTGAAACACAATGTTGATGAACTCCACTGGGACATCATGGAGTTATTCTTCCCTCTTTAGATCATTATCTGTCTTGGCAAACTGTAGTTTTAAGACACAAATTCCAGAAGTAGAAATTACAAGGTTATGTCCTGTCTCAACATTTGAGGAATGCAGAGAGATTGTTTTAGTACCAATGTTCATACTTGGCAAACCAGTATGAACAACCAGTACCAATGTTCATACTGAATTTGCCAAGTATGGACAAGTGCCTTGAAGCCATTCTACTGTAACCTTAAGACTACTTGTATGAACTACTTGTGTGTTACTCCTCTGTCAGCAGAACACTTTAAAGAATGGAAAGTATAGAATACAAAGAGGTTTTTTTCCTGACACCTTAGCTTTTTATTATTTTTGTGACTGACTCATTAGCATTTAAACTTAATGCCTTATTTTTCTTTCTTCTCCTCCTCTTTTTCCTCTGATTCTAGTTCATGTAACTAATCTCAAAAGGAGAGATAGTCACTCGACTGAGTGACGTATGTATTATGTATGTAATTAAGTTAAGCAGTATCACAGAATAGCCTGTGTATACAAATCTGGGTAATTACAGATCATTGTGCAGTGGCTTTTGCAAATCAAGAAACACAGCACAGTGATTTGCCATAATCATGCTGGAATGCACTTACTGGTGTGTATGATGGTTTTGAACTCTGGACACTATACAGATTAATTTCTGACTGATTCCTAATGAGCAATATAAACAATGGCCAATGAGCAATGGACATTTTCACCATTCCCTTGGGAAAAGCAAGGATTCATAATTTCTTTTTAAAATGATTTCACAGTTTGTGGAATTTTATTTTTGTAACTTTGGGTGTATTGAAGGGCATAGAGCTGCAAACCTGGACTGTGCTGTAATTTCCCATTTCTCCCTTCTGAAACGTGAGTTGTTAATAATTCAATACTGTCTTAATTAATAACAATAACGAGTTGGTAAAGGAGGTTGGTTTTCCTTATGTATGCTTTTTTTGATACAGAAGCAGGAATACCATGATTAGGATAGATCTGTCAAAGAATTTTCTAAGTAAACGTCCTTCGCTGTTGCATCTATTGTGCTTTCGTTTCTCCCTTAATATCTCATCACAAACATTTACATAACCCTCTGAACTGTGTATTATTTGACTTGTTTTGTGTTTACTAAGTGAGCGTGTTCTAGATTCTTGCCTGCTTCTCTCCTGGTTTGTATTATAAGATTAGTGCATGTATATGCCTATATATTGTGAAACCATCACCAAACCTTTCTGAGATAAAGAAGTCACCTTTTATTGATAGGATATTGAAGCAAATACAGAAAGAATCTGTGACTAACTCACACTGCCAGAAATGCAGATCATTGTTTAATCAGAAGATTATTCTTTCGAGGCCAGATTGAACAGAGCCTTGGGCGACATAGTTTAGTGTGTGGTGTTCCTGCTCATGGCAGGGGGTTTGGAACTTGATGATCTTAAGGTCCTTTCCAACCCTAACTATTCTATGATTCTCTGACTAATTCTCATTGCAATATCTTCAACTTTAAAAGGTACTTTGTAATTATAGCAAAAAATATCCTCCCAAAAGTAAAAAAGTTTTAAAATAATGTATCTAGTGTTACAGGATTTTTTATATGATTCAGAGTGAGGAGGGATGAAGAGCTGAATTTACTACAGATCAGTAACAGACTCTTCTCTCAGCTTCCATCATATCACATTTTGCTGGACCTTCTGAAGCTCAGTATTTGAGCTCTGGATGGCCTTGGCTCAATCTTCAGTTATAATCCAAATGCTGATTTGGCTCGTGATGCATAGGATCAAGTAGATGAGCTCTTATAAAAAGCAAATATACTTCTTCTAATACTCCCTGCAGTTCTGAAACTAGCAATTTGAAGTGAATGGAAATCTATTTGGACTGCATCCTATTTGGGCTGATTATGTCTTTCTGACATAATCAAACTTGATTCCAGCAGGTTCCCCATGGCCATGCATTATGACACTGGGTTAGAAATGAAGTGTTTTCATTATATCACAATTTAATCCTTTTTATTTATTGCATTGAAGAAATGAATGAAGCATTAATTTTAGAATTACAATAAAAATATAGTACATTGCTTTCTAATCACAATCTGACACACAGATTTTACTGCAATAGCAATAGAGGTTATCTAACTCCCTTACCTGTACATTAAACAACTTTTAGAATAAATGTTTTAGACATTAATCAGCTTCAATTCTTATTCAAAAGTTCTGATTTCTCCCATACATGCCTTTTTTAAGAGGCTTTACTTTTGAAAGTTCTCATATCTTTTTGAACAGAAGTTCATGAGCCTCCCCCCAATGATACATTCAAATATAGCCTGAGACATCCTCTACTTGCTAAATTGTTTACTTCTTTATTTGCTGTTGCCATTTAGAAAAAAAAAAAATAAATTCAAATCTTGTAATACAGTTAGTAGGTTTAGGCTATGTTGTTACAATATGCTGTAGATTGATAATGCTTGAATATTTGGATCTTAGCCTGGGTATATATCAGTATGTAATAAGCAGATACTATTTTATACAGACAGCATGTCCCCTGCTCCATTTATATTTTAATAATCCAGACTTCATCTATTGGACAAAAGAATATAAGATTAACTGCAGAACAAAAGATAAATAAAGCAATAATAAAACACAGAAGTAAATTGCACAATTAAGTTCATAAATCTGTAAATTTGATTCTCCTTTCATCCATTTTGTTCTGCTTTTGATTTCTTTCTGGATATGAGATTTACATAGTGTTTCTCTGGCTAGGATGCAAAACATGACTCACTAAGAAAAACAAGAGAAAGACAGTAGAATTCAACTCATACATTATAATACCACAATTTAAGAGAGAGATAACAAAACTACATTTGTGGTGTGACAGTGAACTCATTCTTCGTGTTTTATCTGAAGAAAGTGAGAAGTGGATTTTAAGCAGCAACAAAGGCAGTCTGAGTTATGTAGCATGAAAAGCTTTTAATCTGTAGAAAAAACACTAGATTAGGACATCATGGGAATTTTTGCAATCTGCAACTTCATGTTTCTAAGAATAACATAGACAAATGTTTGTCATGAACTTTTATTATTACTTCATCCTATCTCTATGCAGAAGATGGGAGACAGCACAAATCACCTCTGGAAATATGAGGTTTCATAGGCATAAATATGCCCGATTTTCTGTAATAAATGAGTTTTAAACGTTTATTCTTTGAGATAAACTTTTTGCAACATACCAATATGAAAAATATAGGTAGAAAGATCTGGGGGAAAAAAAGGAATTACAAGTTCTTAAAGTATCATCATTCAGGAGTCTACATCCCAAGCGAAGATGTTTCAAATGTAGAAGAGAAAAAGAAATAATTGCTAAGGGAATCCTTTCCTTGAAATACTGCCACAAAACCAGGAAAGGCTACTCACAGAAAAGGTCAAATGGGCAGGTCATTGTGATTCATCTTTCACTTGTTGGCTACGAAAGTCAGCACTGGAAGGTTGTGAAGCTATGAAATAAATTTGTCCTAAGAAAGCAGACCTCAAACATAAGAGTGATAAACATGAATGAATTATAAGATCAGTGGAGGTATATGGGTTTTTTTGTTCACAGACAACCTTAAAAATCAGAAGAAAAGTCTCTAATAATTCCAACTTGAGTTGGTTTTACTGTCTCAGTGAACCAAAAATTTTGGTTGTATTTTTGGACTTGATAGTTCATAAGTTTTTCTTTTCACAGACAATAAGCAAAAAGGTTCTTGGGTATTTTTTGTTCAGATTTTCATTGTAGCTCTCTCTAGTGACTTTGAGAAGGCAATTTACTGAATGTTTTAACAATCAAAATGAAGCAAAATATTAACTGCATAGTAAAATACCTAATAAATATTTGAGGAGAAAGGAAAAGATATTGATTACATCCAGCACAATGAAGTTATCAGGATAAATAAGACCATTAAAACTACACTAAGACAATCAGAAACTGCAACCTGTGTCTAGATATTTGGGGCTGGATCCATAGCAATATGTCAGCTGCTGTACCCTGTGTCAAGCTGACTTGTTTTGTGTTTACTATGTGAATGTGTTCTAGATTCTTTTACTGGAGCTCTGCCAGTTCATTTTGTCTAAAGATTCAGTATTAATTGATATACAGTTGTTGAAAGATATTTGTAAAATTTCAGCTTCTTTTTAGTAGAAAATCTGTTTTAGAAGCTTTGACTTACATACATAAAATCCTTCTAAAACATCCTTTGAAGATTTTAATTGAGTCATAGAATCATAGAATAGTTTGGGTTGGAAAGGACCTTAAGATCATCTAGTTCCAACCCCACTGCCATACTGAGTTTATTTCTTTTTATGTGCATAATGTTACTAATACCTTTTTTTTCCATGATTCCTGGTGGAAAGCTAGTGCCAGAGCAGTAGGATGTGTCTTTCAAGCCTTCCTTTCTGGAAGTTCTTGGAGAAATTAAATGTATACTACAAGACAGGTCTAATGTTCAGAGAGATTCCCCAGAGAGCAATCCAGACATTCCTATGGTAGTAGCCTAACTGTGAGAATAAAGTAGGGAAAACAAATGTAGTGACATCAGGAAATTCTGGAGCACTTGTCAGGGGGGTGTAGGAAGACTCAATGCCTCCAGGAGTAATGGTTCAACTTCCATTCCCCTGTCATGTTACGCAGATGCTGCTGAACATTTGCACCTCGTGAAACAGGAACTGTGTCCACCCAGGTATTGGATCTAGTGGGATGTCTATAGGAAAGTAATGTTTCATAACACCACAGAGTGATGCTCCAGGGAAGGATCAGCACCCTCTACACGCTTGCTTTCTGCCTGCCACCAACGTCTTTATACAGGCAGGAAAAGAGCTTGGAGAAAATGCCTAAAAAGTTACATCGGTTTTTAACTTTCAATTTATTCCAGTAAACCATATTTAATTAACATGTTTTAATCATGGGTGTGCTATCTTGTAAACAAGAAGATTTGATACAAAAAGCTTAGAATTTACTACAATGTCAACTTCAATCCAAAATTCAGTATTGTCAATAAGGCATATAATCTCTCTTATAGTCAAATATCAGCTCAGCCGAAGTATGTTGCAGTATTCTTCCTGACTTCATAGATACCTCTTGAACAATGTGTACTGACAATGATGACAACCCAAATTTCACACTTGGAAGTACATTGCTTTAATCCACATTAAAGTGCTAATTACATGATTTCTGAAGTTGGCAATTATCTACAGCTCCAAGGGTTTCTATGTCAGCTGCAGGTAAATATGCTTTGAAGACTCACCACAGCTCATCAGAAAGAAATCTCCTTGGTGCTACTGAATGCTGTGTTACAGAGCAGATGTGCCTCACCGTTATTAGTCAGTATACAATATGAAATTACACATGGTGTTTGTCATTGAAGAGAATGCATCTTAAAAGTAAACAAAAGAACTTTATTGGTGTAATCTAAAACTCAAACAAAATATTCAAAGAAAAAAAGGATTGAATTCAGTGTTTTGAAAAATCAGTCAATAAAAATCTCTCCACTGTTCCTAATACATCGATTAGCATTTATAGCTTTCATGAAAGGATCTGTATAAATGATATTTCTCTCTGTCAAATAATGTGTCCATTAGTACTTCAAGAAGAAAACTCCACAGCCCACACCAGTAAGACAGTTGTAAAATATTGATTATTCTATTGAGTTGTATTCAGCAGGTTCAGGATACTATTATCTGCAAAAACAACAAAAAAAGGAAGAAGCATCTGGCTTTATGATCTCTATTTGGTGTCAATTTTTGTTGTTTTTTTGATGGACCTCCCAAAACTGACTCGATTTGGAATGTATGAAATCCAAATGCAGGATCCTGGGAATAGAACTGTCCAACTGGAAAGCTCTCTCTTAAGTTGCTGAGTATTACTGCAACAGCACTGACTTCCAGAAAGCAATGATGGTTTCTGCCATCTGAAAACTCTGTCCCACCCTGCTGATTATAAAACCTTGTGGCCAACTTTGGCTTTATCAGTCTGTGCCATGGTCTATAGAACTGGAAGATAAATTTTCCATTGCTTAAGCTGAACAAGGCTGATGTTAGCTAAGTCCTACGGTGTGGTCTGTGATGAGTGAGGTTATGGTATAATGGGGGAAGAAATAGATGAAACGCTGCACATCTATACCAGGACAAATGTAGCAAGTCATCCCCAGAATTAGATATCCTCCGAATTTAGCTGGATGGAAGTGTGACAAAGTCCATAAGCTTATGTGGGACAAATATGGTAACAGGGAGAAAGAGGTGAAGTCGTAGGGTTAAAAACAAGGTTGGGTATGTAATTCTGATCACAGCAGAGGTTCTCAGCAGCTTCAGGTGGTGAGACAGGATCTACATTCCAGCACTTAGTGTGGCATACAGTCTTGATTTCACATTGTTAGATGAAAATAAGCATCTTTAATCACATTTAGCAACTGAAAAAATAAAGTACAAATCCACCAACATAAAAGTTCCTTTTGAAATCTGAGCACCCAGCTTTTTACTCTCATATGAAAGTTTGATTTCAAGTGTTTTGATGCATATGTAATATTGTCAAAAAGAGAAGTAGAAGAAATTAACTGCACCCCCCAAATCACTCTCACTAATTCCACAACAAAGCCATTCATCATGAGTGATCAAGTGCACTGATTATCTCATCAAAACCCACAGTACCAGGGGACTATTCCAGCTTCAGCGAAGAAGTTAAGCAAACAAAATATTTAACTCATCCCACTTAATCAGTTCCTTGGAATTAGACAAGAAAGCCCTCACTTTTAGACTGGAAGTTTAAGATATGAAAAGGGATTGACTTTCCAAATAAAGACACCTGAAAGTGTGTATTTTATTTAGATTCCGAAAAAGATGGTAGTTTTACACATCTCCAGTTATACTGCTTCATCTTCTTTCTCTGTCCATGAGGTTCTTGGGGCTGGTATGCTCAGGTTCTTAAAGCATCACATGCACTTAATTCAGCACATTCATGCATTTTCCATGGGTGCTGTTGGGAAAAGTTTGAGGTCAGACCAAAACTCCTGTCTGTCACCCACCTCTTCCTCATTTCTTCATTGGGTGCAGAGGTGCCTCACTTGAGAATATAACTGGCTGTGTAGGCATATGTGTTGGCCTCAGCAGGTATGGATCAGCCTCTGCTATGCCATTTGGACTCCCCTTTTGGCAAGTCATTCAGCTGTTGCTGTCTTGAGTCAATGGCTGTACTATGGGGATAACAGCCAAGGTTTTGCTCCAGATCAAGTAGGAGTAAGATCTTAGAACAGGTCAGATACCACTTATGCTGAAATTCATCAGAAGGTGAATGTTTTAAAATGAAGCCAGGGGGCAATCCAACAAAGCTCTGGGACTGAGGCACTTGCCTTGGTATACAGATGTAAATACAGTATCAATGCACATCAGTGGAAGTCTGTGTGCTGTGCAAAATTCCTGGTAAGGGACTGCCAGTGTAGAGGAAGTTTGGAAGGATTTGGTTGTGATTGAAGTGGTTGAATCTCTCTGTGGATTAAATCTGTGGGGATTTACCTTAGATTAAATAGACTGTATCCATACTAACCCATAAAATGGCCTGGGCTCAAGCACTGACCTGTGATTATCTAATTCAGCAGTTTCCAGCCCAGTCCCTAACCTGTGTTATGCTACGTACCAGTGAGCACTTTTGGGGATGATTCCCAGGAAAGCATCAGGAAACAGTGATTCCAGACACTAATTCCAAAAAGCAATGTATTTGCTGTTACCGTCTATTTGAAGGAAGCGCTAAATCACTTTGAATGTAAATTGAGCTTAGGCCACAGTCTTCAGGGGCAGAGAAGGCAGAAAAATTACCTTGGGCTGGGTACTTTTCCTGTGTTCATTTCTTTAATGAGGTCATATTGAATGATCCATATTGATGAGGAGACTTCTTGGGATTTAAGGAGGTAGGAGGTCACATAACGACTACTACACTATTTGTGTGGGCATAAGCTCTATCTTGCCTGGTGATAAAAGGACAGTAAATTCTCTTGTTTGCATAATGTCCCTCCACTTTCCTCTACATTTTTCACTAGGAAAATTTGTGGTGTATTTCAAAACTGATCCTGAACATTAAGCCAGTCCCTGGAACTAACAGACCATAAATTGTTGGTTGACCTTGAGACTCCCAGCTCACAGGCTCTGCATGAGGGCAAATTATCACCATTGTATATTTTGCTTCTAATGTGATGTGTTCTGCCAAACTCTCTGATAGTATAATGGATCGAGCTTCTTGCATCAGTGAAGCTGTGCAAATATACACACCTACGGTAAATTTGGTCCAGGACGAAAAATTCTACTTTTAATGTAGGAATGAGGTTCTTTCTAGTGCTACATTAAGTGAAACTGAAAAGGATCACATAAAAAGTAGGTTATGAATAAGAGAAAGATGCTGTCTTTTTTAGTAGTTGTTGGATACAAAAAGAACAATGAGAACAATATCTGACCTGGTGACTTGCATCGGAATGGGAAGAATCATCTTTTGGGTAGTATGAGAAAGCTAAAAAAACCCACAGCAAAAAAAGAGGACACAGTAGAGCTTTAGAAGAAAAAGTTAAGCACTGAGGAACTAGGACAGCCACTGTCTCTGTCTCAGCTGAAGTGTGGTCTGTAATGACTCCAGTGACGTATAATCACATAATCAATTTATGAGCTTAGTTGTATTACAGTCACAGACAATGCAGATGTCAGCATGTTAATTTCCCCTCATAATGGGCAAGTATTATATTACATATTCACTCTTGAGTGAATGTAATATAATACATATTCATAGGTATTATACGTATTCATATGTAATACATGTAATAAAATTTGGCCACCTTAACTGACAAAAAATTCATTTCTGCGTAGTCCTACCTAGAATAGTCTGTGTGACCAGTAGCTGTCTCTCATAATGACTTTTTTGCAGTCTTTTGAGAAGCCTGTTGAAATACCGATGCGATCAGAACTGCAAAATCAGATTCTGTAGCCTTTCAAACTTTTTCCACCAAATGACTTCCACTGGTCTCTATCAACTCTCAGTCTAAGTTTCTCAGTACTCTCAGAAATCACCTGCTAAAAGTGATCTTGCAGCCCAGATCTACCTCCATAACTAAGATTCAGCTGTGTGCTTACCTTACCAATACTTCTGCTGACTTCAATGAATGCACAATAAGGGGGACAATTCCCCTCCTCTTTGTCTAAAAGAAGCCCAGTCATAAATAAGTAATTAAAGAACTGTTATGCATTTGGTGCTAAATTTTCAGATTTAGCAAAAGCCTGTTTTTCAAGGATTCCAGAAAGGTGGAGACTTCGATTCTTTCATCAGCCAAGAGTGCAAGTACCAGTTTCACAGATAATGTATTGTAAATGTCTAAATTCCTGATCAATACCCTCGTGTTACTCATTTTTACTCCTGTTCAGTTGCATGTTCTTCTTTTCCCTTAATAGAATTTGTAGTAAGGGATTAGGTTTTATATGGCATTAAAAGCTAAATAAACCTTTGTTGAGAACAGAATGTGGTAAATCATGTATTTGAGTGACGCTGTCTGTTGGTTCCTGATACAGCATAAGTAATCTTCAGGTCTTTGAGATCTTCTATATATACTAGTGTTAAACTTTACTGCATTTGGAGGGAGCATAATACTGATTCATCAAGCTTAAAATTTTCCACTTCAGTGTGTTGCTCTAAAATTTCATTGTCCAATAACAAATATTCCACCTAGGATAGTGTCTGGTCATGGTAATTGATAGGTGTGTTGATTGGCCAGTTCTTTGTGGAGAGCAGAGCAAGGTGGCTGTAATGGAAAAGAGGAAGTTTCTTTCTCCTCTTCCATTGAAATATGAACATATCTGAGATACTAGCAGACAAAATTTGAGAGTAGAATGATTACGGTCTGCTCATCAACTAACTGTTCCATGTTAGCCACTTTTTAATGTCTTTATTTTGTAGAGTTTACTCTTGAGATGATGTTACAGTTAAAAAAAGAAAGTTCTTGCAAGTCTGCTAGAGGTGAAAGCAGAATGGGGAAGGATTAGTGAAGTTTTAATCATGAAGAATGCAGCATTTAGCATTTCGGCAATTATTTCTATAATACAACATAAAATACACAAAATTATTATTATACGTACATAATTATACATATGAAATGCATAATAATACATAGTGCATAATTTGTATAATAATATCACATTTGAGTACAACCACTATAAATCAGAATGGGGAAAAAAGATGACACATGCTTCAAAAGCCTAGAGATTTGGATGACTTGGATGTGAATATTTGTGCATATGTTACTTGGGGAAGCAGGGGTTGTTTTTAGCCTCAAATAATATGGAACTTTGATGAATGCAAACAGTTAAATTGTGAGTGATTAATACTTATTTATGTAACTGAGGTAACTCATGCTTCCCAGCTCAACAATTGCTGACTTCGCTGTGGCAGAGGGTGAGGACCTTGAGGAAGGAATTCTGATTTTAGTAATATCTTGTCATTACCATCATATGCAAGTTATTATGTACCTGCAGAAGATAACAAATAAGTACTGGAAAAGATGTTTATGTTCAAGCATTTTAAGCGTATTGCTCTTGCATTCACGCCAAAGGTTTTACTAGACTCTTTAGGAGTGAAGTAAAATTTCATAGATCTGCTTCTTGTCTCCATTTCCATTTAAGAAATTGAGTTCCAAATACAATTCTTAATGTTAATTAAAAATTATCCCACAAATGCAGAAATATAAGATAAACAATATCTTACTTTTTGAGCAAGTAGGAACCTGAGATTATTTTAACTTACGGGCTTCTCAAATTTAAAAGTAATTTACAGTATCACAAAATCAGTATTTGGCTAAAACTGCAGTTTAATGAAAGAATGTAAACTAGATTTGGCTACCATGGTTTGTGCAATGGTAGAGTATCTAACACAATTCTGGCTTAAGTGTCAAATTTTAGGTATACGAAAGGTACAAGGTTTGAGGAACCACAACAAGCAGGATGAATATGGGTTTAATATCATTATAAGTGATGGTGAAGAAGATTTCAGCTAGAAGTTAGATCCTGCTCCTAGGCACTGATGTAGAATGGGGGACATTAATAGGATTTATTTATCCACAAATCAAAAGCTAGTTAAGGAAAAGACTCGTACAGGTCAGCTAGTGCAAGATATGGCTCCTTAGTGGAAACTAACATTAATAGAAACACTAAACTAGATAGGCGTTTGACTTTCTGCAGTTGTGAAAGACCCAGAATAAAGCACCTCTTGGAAGATGGTTTCTGAGTACAGGCCTCTGGTCACCATAATAGACATGATCCACATGTGAGAGCAGGATTCACTTGTCTTCAGAAGAATCTATTGAACTCTGACTTAGCAAAGTCAAGAAGTGGAAGTTAGCCTCTTCATTTTGAAAAATTGGCCCCATGGGTTTTTATTCATATTTTGAGATCTACACAACTGTTTGAAGAAAGAAGAGGTGAGAAGGGCAGAAAACCTTCTTTTTCTAAAGGGTTCTTGTAGTTATATCCAAGACTTCAACAATAGAAAAGATGAGAGATAGGATGCCCCTGACTGATAAGTCTTTTCCTTTCCTTTAGACGGCTTCCAAGTCATGTAAAACTGAGACCCACAGATTCTTAATTCTTTGGGACACCTTTTGAACTTTTGATTGTAAGATGATGATCTGTAAAACCAGATGTGTAACAATTATGCTGAAAATCGTATTTTGGTGATGCTTCACTATTCTCCCTTAACCATGATGGCATGAACGTGAAGCATGTGAATGTACTGTTTGTTATCTTCCTCTTCTTTAAATTATCTTTCCAGTTAATTTTATCCCTAGTTGACATGGAGTATTTAAATTTCTCTTTTGCTTCATTTAGGTAGCCTGTTTTATGGAGCTGCTTATAAATCTCATCTGATGAATAGCCCATACTTAAGAGCTTGTTTACTATTTTGTCCCAGAATCCTCCAATTTAAAACAACAAGCCAGTCAAGTGACTACCTCTGATCTCTCTCATTACTGTGTTTCCTGGGAGCAAGCAGGAAAACCCCATTCCTGTGGTGGGAAAGACCACATGCCCTGTGAGCTGGGGAGCATTACTCTCAGTCTCTCTGAAAGAGTTCCTCTAAGCTTGTGCTCTGTGAGACTACCTCTCTGAAAGGTATTTATTTCTCTGTCTTTCACTGGGCTAAAAACCAGGTATATAAATCAGATATAAATCAGTCCTCCAAGTTTGATTTTTGTCCTGCTTGTTTGCTCATTTTTGTTGTAATGGGCCTATGTGCCCCTGCGGGTCTTAAGTCGTCTCATAGGGCTTGGTACAAGATGTGTTAGCTAAAGTCTTTTTATTGAAGACTATATAATCCAGAGCAATGGTTGTAAGTGTTTACAGGCAAAAAGGAATTATTACTTCAGACTTCTGGGATGTGGCTTTTGACATATTGAATTTTTGAGGGATTTATGTCTCTTAGATTTTAAGTACTTTTCAGCTGTAGTAAATAGACTTCGTTGTCTGTAATCAGAGCCAAGATATCAAACTTCCTTATTTTAAAAGACAGAAACATTAAATTCTTTTTTACCTACGGAAGGGATATAATTCATTCACCAGAGACAAAACGTATGTTTAATGGGAGAAGGATGGAGAGAAGGGATAGGAAAAAGGGATAAAGTGACATGATCCATGAAAATAAAGAATGAAATGAGAAGCTGTTGAAACTTTAAAAGGTAAAATACAAAGCTGCACTTTTCTTTCTAAAATGATAAATTAAAAATCAGAATCAAGTTTATCAAGTTCCTAGTTTTCTTTACAGTCTGGCTTCCCTCCATGGATTGATTTCCCTGGATACATCATGTCTGGGGTAGTGTGGTGTGAAAATACCAATTACAAGCTGTTGTTGGATTTCTCTGTTGGCAACATGAAATTTTCAGTGGAAAATGCTTACTTTAAGACAGTTGAATGAACCATCAGATTTCCCCTAAATAAACTTACTCTGTTCAGAATGATGTTCATAGACTCCTTGGAAGGAGCCTCCTGAGGAGAATGGCAATTCATTGCCAGCCTGAATTTAGGCAAGAGACTTTATCCAGGCCATCGCCAAGAAAAGATTTTGTCTATTGTATACTTTTTATCTATGCTATACTTTTATGATGACATTACCATCATTATGCACCTCTTTTTTGTTGTTGTTGACTTGGAATTTTATGTCATAAACGTCTGAATCTTAATGGGTCCATAGGAATACTGTAAAACAGACTTAAAGACTTTGGGGCATGAACTGTGCCATAGCTTTTTGCCTTTATCCACATGTGGAGGAATCAATATATATTACAACCAACTCACAGAGCATCTGAACATTTGCAGGTTGCAGACATAATGGTGGCAAATGAGATTTCTTAGCATATCTGAAAATTAGTACATTTTGAAGTAGATACAATACATGGTTTTAGATAACAATTTGTAAGAGCCTCTGAATACGAAGAAGCCTCAAAAGGTGAAATCCTGAACCACATTGCAGTCATATTATGCACTCACCTCATTTAACAGAATCAGGATTTCACCTAGTTCCGAATAAAGCTAGTTTTAACTTAGCTACAAAACTAGACAGAGTTTTAGTCACTTTGACATAAAAGAGTGTCAATGAGATTTAAGTTTTTATTCCATTTTCCTTGTCAGAGATGTTCGAACAATTTCCCATATACTCTGCTAATTAAATGCTCATCAACCTATTTCAGAGAATTATTCATGTCATTTTTACATTTTGACAAATGAATGCTGTGTTAGTTTCTCTCAACAAGTGTTAAAACAAAGAACAATGCTCATATAATCTTGCTGGCTTTAGAGTTTTTGATGCTTGTATCATTCTCATAGTGAAACTGGTGCACAGATACAAACTAAATCAGAAGAAATCCAAACTTCTCAAACATTCATTTAAAATGTGTTTTGAAATTCTTTTTTGGCATTCCTACAGGACTTTGGTCAAGATTCTTCTTGCTTTGGTTTATCTTTTAAATGAAAAATATTACAGTTTTAGAGATTAAAATGTGGCTACAGTGTTTTCTAAATGAGAAGCTCTATTTGAAGGAGCAGTTCATTATGCAGCAAACAAGTCCTAAGGCTGGGAAGAACTCTAAGTGGTGTTCTTGAATTTGCATTTTCGCTTTAAGCTTGAATAAGAAATATTTTCTCTGCTTTTGTAAAATAGATACAGTGAAGGTAATGATTTGCACTTGAATGAAGAGTATATACAATAACCAAAGAACTAGTTTAATATTGAACTTTTGGTGCAATTAATTACTTAGGCCTGAATCCAGTAAAGACTTCGGTACCTAAATGCTGTGCATTAGAGCATCAAACTGCCAAGTGTCTGGTCCTCACAATGAAATCCAGGGTGTTTTATTGAGTATATATGCAGAGTCTGAAAAGGTTCTGCATGTGTAGGCTGTAAAATGTTTTCTGGTGCACAAATATCTGAGGTACTACCAATTGAATTTGGGACAGTTTAATGGTAATGTACAGACATACAAAGAGAAGTTAGGACAGTACCGGAGGCTGCATTAATGTGATACTGAACCATAAGCAGATGATTATTTTCTGTCTTTCAACAAACTCTCCTCTATCTCCTAGTTTAAGAATAGTGGTACACAGCAGCCTGCCTTATACTAGTACTGCCTGTTTTGGGACAGACACCTCACAGCTCATGAGCAGATGTCTTGAAAGCTTTTACTATTTCTGCATGATTCATGACATGAAAGGTTACCAAGGCTTTCTGCTACTGGGCTTTCCAGTCATTTCTGGCTTAGGTTCCTAATAATTACTGCAGACCCTGTGTCAGTTTTGGTCCTGAATTCCATGGTTCAGCTCTTTCAGCTGCAGATAAATTTATTTTTAAAAAGTACTTAATGAAGAGTTTTGGATTCAAACACAGAATTAGAGAGTTGTAAGATTTTCACAGCTTCTTAATTAGGAGGAAAGAACCTAAACTAAATTTGGGGCTACCAACTCCAATGTATTCATGTTGGCTTTTGGTACTGCCCATATTAGAAATATGGAACTTAGTAACATCTGATCAGCCTAGAGATTCACAGCTGAGTTGTTTTGGAAGGGAGAGAGTGTATATTACTAGCAGAAGTAAATACGTAGAAAGCTGTTGACTACAGACATAGATGTCCAGCAATAGTGTTTAAGTGGCATATTACAAGCAGAAGGGGTATCTTAGCCAGCAGTGGCTAGAAAGTGAGGCTTTGGTCATGGGTTTCATCTGGGATTTTGAAAATTTTGGGTTAATCTATGTTCCTATCCCTGCCTCCAAGATGCACATTAAACCATTGTTTTTAACACAGCCCATTTCCTCATGTTTCTAATAAAATCTTTGTCCACTGCTTGCTTGCTCTGACCTTGTTTCTGTCTCTCATAAAATGTTTTCCTAGTAAATTACACTTTCCTGTTACAATTAGCTAATTGGTTCTGTTACAGTTAGGTAAATAATCCTTGGACGCTGGTTTTACTTTCAAACACTGCCCTTGCAAAGACATTGCTGTTTTGTACCAGAAAGAAATACATGTGGGACAGAAACTGCAGTGACGATTGTCATCAGGTTTCTTTTTGAAGGGAATTTTTTGGGGTTTTTTTTGGCATGCTTTATAAGATGTCAGTAGTTTCAGCTGTAAGTGACCACTTTTGGGTACGCAAGGTCCACAGTAGTCAGGTGTGATACCAACACAATCCTCTATAATGAACATAGTTCAACACTGTATTACAGAGGAGTTTCCATTTTTGTTTCACTATTATCATCACTGAGGATTAATAATTGAAACTGCTGGAAAAAAGAAGATAATTGTCCTGTGGTCCTAGAGGAAAAAACCTTTTCCTGCGTAAGTTCTTTAACAGAGGTAGTTGTCTCAGCTAGCAGCCTCATCAAGTAATTCTATACCTTCATCATTGTTAGTCAGTCCCTCAAATAAGATGATCTCTTCTGTTTTACACAGTGCTGGGCATCCATAGTAAAAACTTTGCTTCTGGTATGATTATTAATGATAAGGAATCAGTAGAATATATTTTAACTAAATTAATACACTATATTCTAACTAAAAAACTTCACTGATTCCAGCCTCCACGGCCTGATTTTTATTCTAATGGCTGTGAATAAAACCAGCATCCTTCACTAGAACAACCAAGTCTAATACCCTATCAGATAGGGTCAGGTTTAACAACGAAAGCTAATAGAACTCGTCTGAAAACAGGAGCTCATTTTGTATTAGCTTTCCCAACCTGGATAAAATTCACCTTCCAAATTGTTCAGCAGACATCCAGTGTCGCTGCTCAGACTTATTCCTTATTTCTCTGTGTGTGCTGCCTAGATGTGTTTTATTTAAATGGAAATTCTACAACGGAGAGGACAGAGTAAGGATAACTTAATTGCATTTCCAAAGGGACAGACAGTTCTACAGCAGCTGTATTGCCTTTGCACAGAGTTTTAAAAAGTGAACCATATTCCAAATTCAAGTTCAGTCCTGAATCACAATTGATTCTCCTCTTATTATTCTTCTATAAAATGAGTTATTCTTTACTATTCTTAGCATATTTAAACCTTAGTTGATATGTCACTAAAGTTGACCTTCTAAATCCTTAGACAGCTATTTCATGTCAAGTCCTCACAAAAATACCTTCACACTCTTACAATTAAAGGCTGCAGTACTTATCTAAATACTAACTTTAAAAAGGAAGAATCACCTGTGGTCTGTGATTCCACTTCAGAATTTCCTTTGGGGTGTTTTATTTAAATCTGCAGGAGAACATCTCAGCATGTGTAGGGGTCATAGCAATGTTGACCTCTTGATTGAGGGCAGGAATAGTAGAGAAGACACTCTGTAGGTCTGGCAAAAAGGGAGTTCTTCAGCAGAAATTTTAGTCTTTTGTCCTCGCTCCTTTAGTTCTTTGTCTAGAAAGCTTAAGCTGTCTCTCCAGCTGGCTAAAAAAAGTGTGACAGTTAGGACTTGATGTACTCTAACAGTAATGGTCTTAGAAAGTCATTTTTATACTGGTAAGCTGAGACAGACTAAACTCAAACAGGATGAGCACAGCCATCTTTGAGCTGGGAAGGAGTTATACACACCAGTGCACTTCAGGTCGAGATAACGTGCTGGCTTCCTTTGCCTCCTGTTAACTAGTTGTCCTCCTTAGCGGGGTGATGACTTCAGACAAATCAGTTGAACTAATTAGCTCTCAGTTTGGAGCTGGATAGCAGCCTGACAGGCCAGATGTTGGAAGAGAGCTAGATGTTTTGATTTAGCAGATACCTGAATTCTGACGTTTGAACTATACAGAGACAGTTGGATGCTGTGGAATAGGATCTGATGTTCCCAACATGGCCTATGGAAAAGTTATTAGACTAGAAAAATGCTAACTCCAAAATGAATGTCTGAAACCAATGGGATTTAGGTGTAATACTCTGTGTTGTAGAAGTGTATACACCTCTTCTTGTTTCATATTTGCTGTGAGAACCCTATAAAGATAAATATAAGGCATGCTTTAAATGTAAAAGATACCCTTTCTTTTAAAAATTACTGAGCAGGACTTGCTCTACCCTTTTAAATACAGGTAGAAAGAAGAATCTTTTCTGTTTACAGTATTCATCAGTTGGAGATCATTATTCATCCCTTGTTTTCCTCTGATAAACCTATTAATTGAGGAATGGAGAATGAGTGAAACAACAGTGTATATTCCAATTTCCATGTGTGCTTTCCGCATATCTGGACCACAGACAAAAGGACTTTCTTGCTTCACCTGGTGGGAAGGTGTCAAAGGGATCTAGTCCCTTCTCTCAGGGCAGTTACATTTTGTTCAGATATGAGTGCTTCAGAGCAAAATTGTAGGAAAGAGAATATTCCAGGATCCAAAGAGTTATCAGCTGCCTACTTCGCATTTATTTTTAGCATCACTTTCTACCTTTTAAAACTGTATCCACCTGTCAAAAAACAAGAAGCTTGTTTGCCAGAGTAAAACGCACATCAGCTCCTGACAAATCAACAGTGACTTAAGACACTTAGCTTACCAAGTCAAGGCTTATAAAAAATATATCTCAATAGTAAAAGCTGGGCTATTAAAATCTCATTTAAAATACGTTCTCTAAAATGCATTTAAGTTTATGTATTCAGAATATAGAACAGGATGGTGTGTAAGTATTTGCTTCTCACTCACAGTGAACTGCACTATTTTACTACTTAGAGTTAAATGCATGCCACCTTATATTTGTAAGACCCTAAAAGCAGTAGCAGCTTTCAGTGCATCTGACAGGTCATTAGGTATAAAGAAGGAGTTTGACTCAGTAAGAGGAAAGCTCTTCAGGCAGGTCATGTCAAGGTAAACTTCCAGCCGAAGAAGACTTAAAGCCACTGCAATTAACCTAAATGGTGAGAATACAATGAAACAAAATGTGTAAGTGTTAGGGCACAGTGCTGTTAAAAACAAGAGGAAGGGTGCAAAGAGAAGGTGAGGGTGTAGAGCTATTCCAAGATGACTCAGTCTTTCTTCAGGTTATGCTAGTGGAATGGGTAAAGGAGAAGGATAGAAGCTACAATGCCTTTAAGCTCTTTAAAGTCTTTCCTCTATGGAGTTATTGTCAGTGAAGTGATCTGCTAAAATCAGGCACTGACACAGACATCTCAGTCTGGAATAAAGTCCTGTATCTTTTCCAAAACCTTGAAAATCTGGTTGATTTATTTAAAATTATTTGCCCTAAATACAGAGCAGATGTCTCAGACAACCACACGAACTCAGTATACTTCAGATTCAAATTCACAGAACCTCCTCAACACAAGTTTTGGTCTCTTAACCATTCTTTTTGAATTTAAGACTTCACTTTGCCATTGTCTTCCTAATCACCTTACTGGTTTAGAGCATGCTTATAAAAATCAACAGAAAGGCTAAAAGATTTGATTATAGAAACGAATTTAAAGCAGGATGAGTTTAGTTGTCCCTCTCTGCCCACAGTGATTCTCCACTTTGTTCAGCTGGGGTTTTTTTAGACACATATATGCATTAAATTGAACTACGAAAAGTGTTAGGAAAAATCCTTGCTACTGTTGCTCTATAACAAAAGAAGAACTAGAATGGCAAGCAACTTAGCCAATGTATTTTACAACACTGAGTATAGGCACATACAGCCGGAGGTGTTGATTTTGTTAATATCTCATTTTTCTAAGCGTGCATTTGACTTGACAGTGCAAATTAATGTTCTAGCTGTGGTGGGTTCTGATGTATGGCAGAAAAAAATACCAGCAATCGATACAGGTTATAAATATTGAAGTGCTACTGTATGAAACATCAGAAAGCACTGAAATAATAGGAACAAGAAGAGAAAGAAACTTATCAAGATATAAAGCCTAATAGCTACCTCCTCTGTGGGTCCTTACTGTGTTCAGCAAACTTGGTTCTGAATGGTTGAAGCATTGTGAAATGCAGAGCCCACCACAGTGTACTGATTCAGAAGAAAGCTGTCTTAACACTATACACTGCATGTGCAACCTCCTAATTCAAAGAAAACTGTCTCATAAGAAGGTCAGTGCATAAACTGAATGAAAGATGCAGTTATATCAGCATCTTGTTTTCAGCATTTCTCCTACTGTACATCTAGAATTTTGCTTCCTGATAGATTCTTATAGCCTAAGATTTAGCCAGAAGTGTCTATTGAAGAACTCCTTTATCAAGTGACTTCCCATCAGACCAGCTTTATTCTTTGTAACATTAAGTACATGGATGTGAGCTCAAGGCTCACATGTAAAACTCTCAGAAACTTCAAATTTGGCAACTGACTTTTCTTTCCAGTCTCTGAAACATGAAATACGAAAAAGTCTTCAGGCTTCAGGCATAAGAAAAGTTGAATGACTGATCATTAACACTACAAAACTACTTCTGCACCACTTGAAAAACTCACACTAGAGAAGCTGGCTTTGACCTGCAGGTTTACAGAGCAGATGATGTGTTGCCAAAAGATGTTGAGGCTTCCTTCTTCACGATGTAGGTTTGCTGTCACCCAGGAGTAAAGAGGTGAGCTGCCGCAGAGCATTTTTCCTTGAGACAGCTTCCAGAGCTCCACACTTCACAACAAACCTGACAAACCTCAGACTTGGGCATCAGGCTCCTTAAAACAGAGGTTCAGTAGCTTTCTGAGTGCACATGGAATTTTTGTTTGGTCATCATAGAAATTACTCTGTCTTACACAGTCTTCAGCCACTGTCAGAGTGGGTGAACAAATGCGGCAGAGAATGTTTTGTTCTCAGGCACGAATATTGCAGCTGTAAACCAGAGACTACTGTTTTGTTCTTTACATACTGTCATTTTTCAGGAAAGATTTGTTTACATTTACATTTATATGATATTGAAAAATATCAAATAATATATTTCCTAAAATTATTCTATTCTTCTCCCTCAGAAATAAGCAGTAATTGCACTACCAGGAAACTTCCAAGGGATTGATGCTGATAATTTAAGCAGCTGTATTTTTACATTTTGTTTAATAAAATTGCTTTTATGTAAAGGTCTGCTATTAAATATTTGATAGCTTCACACAAAAACAAATCTCTGGTATGGAAAGGCAATTATAATTTGAAGAATTATTGCTATAAACTTTAATGTTTTTCAATTTCAATCTATTGTAAGGCAAGAATCTCAGTAGAGCAGTCTCATTCAATGTTTCATCATAAAACAGAGTAATGGAATAAAAAATATTGTGTGATGTATGGAATTTTATGACTAAAAGGCAAAAAAAATCAAATCTCTGTCTCTGTTGTCATCTCTACCTTCAGTCTAATTAGTTGCCAAGAAAAATATCTCAAAAAGTGCCTTTAAGCCCAAATAATTGTATACCTGGTTGCATAACTTGTTGATAGAAGCTGAATATCTAAACATTCTTTATGCCTTGGCCTTGCAGCTAACTCATCTTGCCACTGCTGTGTCTAGATTTATGTTTTCCAGCTAAACTCTCTTGGTAGGCACTGGGGAGATGTATCTCCAGAAGATGATATATCCTATTCCTCTCTTTTGGCATTAGATAACCAGGTAAAGGCAGTTCTGATTCACTCCCAGGTGGCTGAGACTAACTGAAGTCCTATTCCAGGTAACTAACTTCATAGAGAATTAGGTCTTCAATGATCTTGACATTGTTAGTATTGCTCAAGTCTTCTACAGTACTGAGATAAGGTAGTGATTCAATTAAATCAATGTGAAGGAAGGCCTGAGAGTCATGAATTTGGGGCAGCGAGCTCCTCCACCTCAAGCAGCGACTCCTCTTAAAGAGAGATTCCTTATTGCAACAGATTCTCACTAAGTGATTAACAGCATGCTAAACTTTGAAATCTTATGTAAGTGATATAAAGAGTTGATTGTGCATATATAATCCTTTAGACACGAACCATTAACCAAGCCTGAAATTAATTGCGGATCTAGCCACACCTAGACTACTTTTTGAGAAGGAGTTTAGAAAGCAAGGACATCCTTTCTGAACTTCACGACTCAATGGGAATGTTACCCTGACAGTTTTGTTGTTGTCTTCCCTCTATGAAGTAGATGCTCAAGTCTCCCAATGGCAAGGGGGTTGGAACTAGATGATCTTAAGGTCCTTTCCAACCCAAAGCATTCTATGATTCTATGATGTGTACCTTGCCATAGAATCTTGTTAAATCACTGTCCCGTTTACTATCAATAATGTCCTGATTTTGACCTGCTGAAAAAAAGAGCAACTGGTGACTCCACGAAAGCAACTGCTGGCCTAGAATTCACTGTTTCAGGCAGTCAAAGGGAAGATTGTTTGCAAAAACTTATTACTCCTGTTTAAGTTAAAACTGACTGTCTCAAATGGTCATGTTCCACATCCTTCCTGTGAAGGATTGTGACTGGCTTTGAATCACAGTCTGAAACCTTCCAATTATAAAGCTTCACTTCAACAATGAGCTCAAAGGAGGGAAGAAATAACAAACTTGAGGACCTCTCTTGACTTCAGTGATAATAAAACTGCTGATCACCTGTAATTCATCAGAGCAGTGAAGCATATGCTTATTTTTAAGCTTGCGGTCTGGCACAGTGATTTCAATAGAAGAGCCATTTTATTAAGTACACCAACTTAAGTGCTTTGTTGGCTCCCAGCTTAATGCAAATCCTCTTGAAATGATTGTCAGCAGATTTCTGTGAGAGAAATCAGGGACTAAAAAGAGTTGGAAGTGAGCCTAAATAAGCCACATTAACTTTGAAGTCTTCAGGATGCCAAAATATGATTTAGTGTGATCATGGACATTCTTCTCTGGGGAATTCATCTTCAAGTCCAAAAAAGCAGGAAAAAGTATCATTGTTATAGTTACAAGAACTTATTTTGAAATCAAAATACCTACCTACTGAAATATAGGAAAACGTAAAAAGGAACCAAAATGCAACAGAATTACATTTTTTAGGAGACTTTTTTTTTTTTGCTTTTGAGGGATCAGAATAAGATAAAAGCATCGTTCTAATCTGAGTTTTCTTGTTATCTATTTTCCTTCCAAGCATCATGCTATGCAGCTGTTTAAGAATGAAAAAACCCTGAAAGAATCAGAAAATTGAATCTTCTTTATGAAGACATCTCCTACGCTAGGATCACGTAACTGGCAGCTCAGATCACTGTCAGAAAAAATATCATAGGCCGTTCTCAAATACTTCCATCCCCCAACTTATCTGCTGTCCTAACTATGTCCATACCCATTGGCTGCCCCTCCAGCCACTTTTTGTTTCAAACTTAATCTTTACTGATGGGAGAAAATATACCTTTGTTTTTCTGGTGTGATTTGGTGTCTAAACCATTCTCAGGAATGGGCAAACATCTTGTTTTGAGGTAATCAGTGGAAATTCAAACTTAAACCATATCTCAGCAAAGGTAGAATATATTTCTGTAAGTACCTTTTGTACAGTTGTTGTTCATGTACAATGTCAACAGTAGATTTTTTTTGCTTCTTTCTCATGTGTTAAGGTAAAATACCAAACTGCATTCTGTTGGGTTGTTACTCTTTGGTTGCTATGTCCATAATCCAAACAACACTTCAGATCTTTCGGTCCTGAAAAGGAGAAATACTATTTTTCCCTTACCCAGCTGTGGTGAGCTTTGGGTTAACTGTCCAGTTTAGTTACATACAGATGAGTAAATATTATCTAAAGGTAGTTTCTTTGAGGAGAAAATGACTCCCACTACTTGGGAAGAGGTAAGGGAGAAAATTTTTGAAATGATAAATGATCATGAAAAACGACTCCTTTTGTTGGTGCCGTAAAAAATTGGTTCCAAAATTCAGTTTTACTTGAAAATATAAAGTATTTTTGGAAGGTTAATATAATATGGAATTTGAAAGTAAATGTTTGGTTTTGGGGTGAAAAAGCAATTTCTGAGTTATCATTAATTAACCGAAGGATGTTTGTTGTAAGCAAACCCATTCCACAAATCTCTGTCTCCACAAAAAAAAAAACCACAAAACCACCCTTTCTTGTGTCCTGTATTTCATTTTCACATCAGGAAAGCCGTGCTCTGAGTTTTGTAACTGAACACAATGCAGGAGAGCAGGTGCAAATGAGACATGAAAATAGGCTGCTGATTTGTCTAATAATCCTAGAAGAAGGTCAATTTTGGAGAGTAATACAGGTAAAATAGCTTCTAGGAAATCTCAGAGCAGTGATTATGCTACCTAAGGGTCCAATGGTGCATGCCTGTTAGTGACTACTGTCTTTTAACTACAGAGATTAAGTGATTTTTCTGGCTCCACTGGAGAGACGTGTGTTTTTGTTTAACCATCTTCTTTCCAATTTGAAACATAAGGATTTTCATGGGGATTGGTCATAATGGTTGCAAGGTTTAAAAAGAATGGGCAAACAAACCATCGAGATAGTGATTATCCATTGTTTTCAGACATAATTTCCACAGCACTTTCCAGAGGGGATACTGTACACTGCAAGAGGGGGATATGATATTCACTGGATTGTTCTGTTCCCCTGAGCCTGTAAGTAGTGGATAAAACTGTAGAGAGCATATCGGGTCACTTAGCAAATGTGCTTCTGATTCTGACTGTGTGCTGATGCTAATAACCAGTGTTAAACTGCACAGCTGATGGCTGTGAAAATACCTTGCTTCTCTTAATAAATAAGCAAGTTGATCTGCTTTAGACAAGTGGAAACTCCATACATTTCCTTGATGTAAAACCTTAAAAATGACACTGTAGGTACCCAATTTGGAGTTCCCCTTGAATTCATTTAAGCTCAATAAACTTAAGGTAAATTTGCATCTAATTTTCCAAAGAGACAAACTCAGACAGACTTGTAGGTCACAAGAGGTTACCCGACTGGGAGGAATGTCATAACTGACACCACTATAGCTTTATTATTATGATATGGATGATAAGGGTGGAACTGGTCATACAGAGGGATCTTGGCAAACCAGGCAGTGACATGCAGCAAGTGCAGCTGAAAGCAGTCTGCTCTCTAGCTTTTGCAGAACCAACGAGCCAACACTGCAGTTCACCTGGGACTTGGGCTGCTCCACCATGGGTCCCCCATAGGGTCACAAGTCCTACCAGCAAACCTGCTCCAGTGTGAGTTCCTCTTTCCACAGGGCCATAGGTCCTGCCAGGAGCGTGCTCCAGCACAGGCTTCCTATGGGGATACAGCCTCCTCTGGGCATCCCCCTGCTCCACTGATGGGCTCAGCTTTGGGCAGCAGTGGGTCTGCCTTGGAGCTGGCTGTCATTGGCTCCGTCGGACATGGGAGAGGCTTCTAGCAGTTTCTCACAGAAGGCACCCCTGTAGCCTCCCTGCTACCAAAACCTTGCCACAAAAACCCAATACACAGCTCCAACAAGAAAATAACCTGAGTATTTTTCACTTTGAATTGTCTTGAGTTTCATAATAACTCTCATGAACAGCTCTGCTATTTTAAAATACTGAAATTTTCTGCACTATAAAAGCAATTATTCTGACCTAGGGATCAATCCTGTGGGCTATAGAAGCTAGCACAGGAGAAGAAAGTATATAGGTGAATAAAACTAGTAATTTTAACTTTAGTACTGCTGGGTTGTAGTAATGCAATTTACCTATTTAAAATTTGTTCTATATTTCCCTTTTCAGTGGCAAGATAATCCCCTTCTGTTCTGTACACACTTACCAGTGTAGGTATGCTAAGTTTCTGTGAAGAGAGCTGTGCCCTCAGTAGGTCATGCTGACAGCAATCAGGAAAAGCCATTTCAGGATCTTGTAACTCTGTGAAGGACAGGGGTAAAAGCACAGTGCTCTCAGACGCCCAATTCTGAAGGGCAAAGAATTTCACATTAACCTTCAAACTTTACACTTGTAATCATGTTCTGTGATTCATTCCCATCCCAGCTGCATCTGTGGTTAGTTTACCGCTGAGTCCCTGGAGAAGGTTTGATTTCTGAGGGTAGAATGCTTTTTAGCCAACAAAGTATTAGAAAAGGATCTTGTGCAGCCAGGAACTATGTAAGATCCAGAGAGACAGAGAATTTCAACAGCCCAGATTAGCAGAGTTGCTTGCACACTTATAAAAGGCTGTGCTTGTCTTTAAGCAGTTGTTTGCCATGTCCCTGTTGTGATGACCACTTGCATGCTTTGAACCAGGGGTCCTTAGCAGGTGAATCCCTTTTGCATCTGTTGTGCTAAACAACCTCAGTTTTAGCTCTGTTTTGTATTATTCTTCTCTGCAGCTAACCCAGATACTTGTGCTTTAGCTGCTAGCAGGATACAGGGCTACATTAAAAGCTGTTGGACTGAGTTTAGTAAATCAGATTTTCATACATTGTCCAGGCTCAGTTTGGGGACACATCATGCAATTCATAGCATCAGCTGAGAACAAAAGCCTGTTCTGCATTGACTGTTCAGCCTGTCATCACAGTAGTACTTAAATACATTTCTTTATTAGAACTGTTGTTGTTTATATGCAGCTTTCTTCAGCTTTAAGCTCAAGTGCTAGTCGCAGCTTAGAGAATTTTGTAGCATTCAGTAGAATTGCATGAAATTCAAATCAATAAAAACTGTCATGGTGTGATACATGTGGTGTTTAGTAAACAAAGCAGAAGAGGTTGACCTGACTGAAAGCTGTGATCAGCACGAAGCACGCTGAATACCAAATGTGGTGTTGATTCATGACAGATCTGGGCTCTGGATATGTGCATATATCCAGCTAATTTGGAAAGATGCCTTTTCTTTTTAATTACAAGCTCCAGTGTTGGGTATAAACCCCGGCACCACATGTTTGTAAAGCATTCATATTTGTAACCATGCTTAAAAAATGAAAAGTGGGATATATTTGTATTCTGAGATCCTTACAGACATTACTGCACTCTCAAAAATTACTGAATTCA
Organism: Nestor notabilis; assembly: GCF_000696875.1. Taxonomy (NCBI): domain Eukaryota; kingdom Metazoa; phylum Chordata; class Aves; order Psittaciformes; family Psittacidae; genus Nestor; species Nestor notabilis. The sequence goes on along the minus strand of NW_009915010.1, from coordinate 24,405 downwards.
GTGGACTGCTCTTGCCATTTATGAAGTCTCTAAAGGGAAAAAGCCAGGTAACAGAAAACTTGCTTTAAAAGCTAATAAATTACAGATGGGCTTTTAGCTGGTTTAGGGTGGAAGAATATTATGGGAAAAATTCTGTCAAGTAACCTTGTCAAGTATGGATGCTACATTGAAAAACCCAGCAGGTTTATTTCAATCCCTTCCTTTCTCTCTTTTAAGTAAACAGAAATATGGAATTTGGACACAGGTGGGAGCAAATCTTTGGCACAGAAATATATCATTTGACTAATTAAATGTCTGTTTTCTTTAGTATTAAATTATATTCTGTTCATTAGGGGAAAACGAGCATGGAAATGGAATTGAGAAGCAACTCTAGCTTACAGAGGTTGACAGTCTGACATGTCCCATGCCTTCAAGAGTCCATGGCAGTGTTTATTTCCCATCCAGAGCTACTGTGTTGGGACTGAGGGATGTAAAGCTAAGAGAAGGCTGTGTGGAGACCTTATAGCAGCCTTCCAATATCCAAAGGGGTCCTCCAAGGATGCTGGGGAGGGACTCTTCATTAGGGACTGTAGAGAGGGACCTTCATCAGGGACTGGAGTTATAGGACAAGGGGTGATGGGTTCAAACTGAAACAGGGGAAGTTCAGGATAGATATAAGGAAGAAGTTCTTTACTGTGAGGGTGGTAAGGCACTGGAACAGGCTGCCCAAAGACGTGGTCAATGCCCCATCCCTGGCAGTGTTCAAGGCCAGGCTGGACAGAGCCTTAGGTGACATGTTCTAGTGTGAGGTGTTCCTGACCACAGCAGGGGGGTTGGAACTGAATGATCTTGAGGACCTTTTTAACCCAAACCATTGTATGATTCTATGACGTGTCTGATAGAGGAAAAGCATTAATTGATATGCCCATAGGAAGATATGTGTCATTGTATCAGTTATATACTGGGGACCTGTAATAGAGTAACCAGATGCTACGATCATGTTCATATATTAGATCAGTGGAAAACAGCTTCCTTGACTTCCATCTTTCCATCTCTGTGAATTATCCAAACTCTGCTAATAAATGCATGATTAACTAAAATATATACCAGCTGATTCTCCAGGTCTTTTGCTACAAAATGGTATTTTAGCCTAGATTCATTTGCTAAACCTGGGAGATTGTCACCTAATATAAAGATAAAATGAAATGTTACTATGAAGTCTGAGGAATATATGCAAACTGTACTTAAGCAAAGGTGGCTAAATACTAGCCTAGTTCAATTGTTTTCTGCTGGTTTTTCTTGTGGATCTTTTTATGTTTTCTTCCTGAAAAATCACATCATTCCTCTTCAATATTTCTCTCTAAAGCTGATATCCAGGTAAATTTTTAACTGACACGCTGGTAATACAGGTATGAAATGGCACAGGAATAGATCTGTTTTATTCTGAAGCTCCAGGGAAGCGGCAGAGAAACAAAGCAAAGTTCTTAGGCTGATCCAGAGTAGGACTCAGAGGACTTTGAGGGAGATCTAGGCAATTAACTTTAAAAAAACCTGTGATCCACAACCCCCTGGAGATTTTTAAATTCTATTTTCTAAGTGATAATTTTATTCTATGTGCAAGCAGAAATGCCTTAATCTTGAAAATGTGAAATGTCCCATAAATGATCATGGTTTGAAAAGATTTCAAAGCATATATAAACTCAGAGGTTTGGATTTAAGTAAACAGTGTATTTAATTATTCCAAGTGGAAACAATATTTTCTTTATTATTAGGATAGCTGCACTATAAAAAATTTGGTACTTTCTCTTAGCAATAAAAACTATCTTTCAGCACAGAGCTCTCCAGGCTCTAGTGTCCACAGTAAATGAAATCTGGGATAGGATACTACTACCGTAGCATGATATTGAAGGATGGAGAACCACGGTAAAACTTGAAAACTTTTCACATTGTAGGAGGAGGAAAACTTCTGTGAATGCCTAATTGACATAATTTTAGGTGGAGGATGTCAGAGATGAGATAAAAACTGAGCAGGAGGGGAGATGGATACATGGGGCCCAACCCATCACTATTATCAGTGAACAACTTTGTAACCATGGACAAATCTCTTTATTTTCTCCTTTATCCATTTTTGCCTGATCAGATGATAGAAAAATTCCAGTTCATTAACTGACAAGTGCCAATATTTACTCATCTTCATCCATCTCTACACCACCCATGATTTTCTGGGGTTATCCAGGATGGCTGTAGGGGATCATCTTGTTCTGTTGGAAAGATTCAGAAAGAAGAGAGGCATGTTGACATCGTCCTGCCAGGAACTGGATGCTGTCTGGATAACTGGATGTCATCTGCAGGTTGTTTCTGCTTGATCCCCTGCAGCTGGAAAATGAAAGTGTAACTAACCAGGTCATCAAAATACAAGATTCATTAAATAATAATGTGGCAGCATGGAGCTAACAGAAAACAATGAGTGAATTAATATTGTAAGATATTATCTTATGAGACATGGGATGTTTTACCAAAAAAGTCTATGTTAAGATATTCTTCCAGCATCTATTTTTATCTCTGTGCTTTTGAAATCAAGCCCCATTAAGTTTTCATGAACCTTAGGACATGTGGTATGTTCTGCCAGGAACTGTTTCATACCAAATGGTGTGTAAAAAACAACAATAAAGAAATCTGGACAGGGATAACTACTTACTGTAGCATACCACAGCATGTAAATTTATGAGGGGGTTTTGGTCCTCTATCCAGAGTTAACTTACAGCAGCTTTCCAACTCCAATAAGCTCAATGCCAAAGCTCTTTTTCCTTGTGAAGATATGGGGATGGATCTCTGCTAGTTATTTAGAAACACATGTGAAAATTATATTTGAAAGTTAGGTATGCTTAGAAGAGCACTATTTGAAAAATATAAAGGGGACTTCAGTTTTACTACCCTGGTTGTTCAATTCTGCAAGGCTGAAGCTTTGATCAAGTTATCACTGTGAAAAAGGTTTTGCTTAAGGTCCTAAAACTGGTAACTAGCTAGAATAGGGATCTTTCTCAGACTACTATGGAAAAAAAAGAAGAGTTTGTCTACTGTGTGCTACAAAACATCTTAAACATTACTTCGGATTACTAAGTAGCAGAAAGATCCCTATTGTGTCATCTCGAAGAAGCTAAGTTACTGAAAATGGTGTTGAAAATGGTTTTGACATCATGAAACACACTACCCATAAAACAAATGCATGGAGTGTGGGCTCAAGCCTCACATACACTTGTGACTATTTTTTCATTATTTAAAGCTAATACTTTTCAAACAGTTTCCCAGCAGAAATGTTACTTTCTAAAAGCTGAACATAATTTAAGAAAAATTAACTTTTGTAATTGTTTTGGTTTTCACTTGGGGATGATGCTGCTGAAGTCCCTGTTCTGATATTTCTGCAATTAAATTCTTGTTTTCTTCTGGGTTTTTTAGCATAATTTATTTTCCATGCATAAGAATAAAAGAGAAGAGAAGTTAGAAAATGACCAAATGTTTTCACTGCCTGACCTGTTCACTTTTTTAAAGTACTTTGAAAGCTTAAATGGAAGAGTCATGTATGAGCTACTTCCTTCCCAGTCCTACATACTCTTAACCTCATTGCTGTATTTAGGGATCATCATCCCTGTGACTGGTTTGGGCCAGGACCAGATCTCTCTGTTGTAGTTGCTAAACCAGTAAGAAGCCAGTCAGGTTAAAAAACAACCAAACCAAACCAAACTACTTCATTAGATATAGTGCTTTTTTAGATTGTCTATCTAATTAACATATTGTAAAGTCCATATCTACATTAGCATGAATAAAATATCAGGACAGGGAAAACATTGAAAAATTTGGTTTTCCAGATCTTCGGATTCCTATCCTTGTATAGCTTGCAAAATGATATTATTCTCTCCTCTTATAAGGAAGTTGCATAAAGATGTACACCTGTGCATCAGAAAGCAACTCCAAACCCTGTTGCCAACACAGGAAAAGAAACTCATTATCTTCTGCCTAAAAGCCATTCAACTCATGCAGTCGAGAAAGTTTTGCAGTCAAATGCACTTAAATATGATTGCAAGACAGAAGTTTGAGGCATTGCTTGGAAAACCTGAAACAAAACAGGAAGGAAAGACAAAAGAAACCACAAGATGAAGACCCTTCATTCCCCTCATCCTGAAGAATTATATGGTAATAAATTAAAGAAAGGTTGAACTGGTAGGAATCTAGCATATTTGAAAACATGGAATCATGTGATATTTTTTATTGAAGAGAAATATAACAGGTCAGAGATGTTCATCAAGTCACTGGTATGCAGACCTTTTTGTACTGCCATGATACTGTCATCTAGCTCACAATGACACTGGAACACACACTACATTTAAAGAAACAATTAAAACTCACAAAGAGTAGTAATGATGCCTCCAACTACCTTCATCATTGGGCAAGGTTTAAAGATATATTTTCTTCTTCTTGAGACAAGTAAGAAACACAGCTTGTCACCTTTTCATCTGCAGTGTATTTTTGTTCTTATTTCTCAGAGAAAAATTACCATCCATCAAGCTTGACCTATAAAGTGTCTAGACTGGTGATTTTAATGCAGATTTCTGGGAAAACAAGTATGTCAAATACCTTTTCTTCTTCAGCAAATATTTAGGCTGATAATTCTGTTTTCATCTGAAGCCAGAACTGCAAATAAAAAAGCAACAGAAGTTTTGTATTTTCTGCCAAGTCTCACAAATGTTTCAAACAGCTGCAAGAAGAAGGAAAAGAAAGCAGCAAGAAGCCAATATAAGAACTGGGAAGAAGCCACGTGTAGTTGTACAATATCTATTATATAGTGCCTTGAATAGGAGTCAGAACAGAATGTTTTTGCATTTCAGATGGAATGGTGAACTCTGCTTCTAGCCCAGATGCAACTAACTCAGCTCAACACTGAACAGAGCGATATCCAAAAGTTATTAGGATTCACATTCGAGGAATTCTTCAGGTTTCCTCACTTTCTGAATGAACTTGCTTTGTGCCCTCAGGAAACTCACTCAGTCTGGGAACTGGAAACTTTTTGAAATCCCATCTGTGATCTCTCAGATCTCTTGAGTGTCTAAAATGATGATCCTTGATGGATTTAGCACATCACTTTCAATTTTTGGCAAAGTACTCAGAATAGATAAAGTGTTTAAATAATTAGTTAAGTACAATAAGATAGTGCCTAAAGATCAAAACCCTGAATATAAGAAAATGAAGGAAAAAGACTCTGCTGTTAGAAATTAACACTGACTTTATTTGAGCAAAACCAATTTGCTTCAGTGTGTGCTCTGGCCTCGTATGAGGACACAAAGACTTACACTCCAAACAACACAAAATTCAAAGGTTTTTACTTTAAGAGGAAGGATGAATCCTCTGTGTAATCCAGTGCACTACAACAGTAAACCCTACGTGACTTGCACAGGAAAGAGTACCTGGAAACAGAACAGGTCACTCAGTATATCAGTTGGTTATTCTGATGGATGTTAGCTATGTCTTAGTCTTTCACGCTAGTGAGACACAGACTGTCAGTTCAATGGCTTGGCTATGACCTGCTCCTCTTGTTTTTTCCTCTCATCTGTGATGATTTAAGTTGCTACACGTGCCTTGGCATATTTCTCTTATGCCACTGGTTCTCTTTCAACAATTTCTTCAAATGCTCTGCACTCTTCTTTACAAGGTAACACAATGTCATGCTTCTTTACATGAACATCTCTCAGCTCTGCAGCTGCCAGTATCAGAAAAATGAAAAAAGAACCAAAACACTCCAAAAGATATGAAGTTCTCTTCTTCTCCTTCCTGCTGTGAATAATGTGATTCTCTTCCAATCTCCTGAAGTTCACACAGGGCATCACTCACAACATTTGCCAAAAGTTTAATATATAGAAGGAAACAATACTTTAACAGTGAGACAGTCTCTCTAGCAGAAATAGGCATAACAAGTGATACAGTGACTGGAAGTGTTTTCAATTTGTTCAACCTTACACAGGGCACGTTTCTTTGCAGTGAAAGTAATTGATCATTGGAACAACTTACTTGTATCCTCCATCAATGGTCTTTGTAAAACTATAGAGATAAGAAGCATATGTATATGAAATGCATATCAGAGTATGTACTGGAAAGGTACCATCAATTATTCAGTGAAGAATTACAGTTGGAAAGTCTTGATCTTTTGTTATGAAGGAAAGACAAACCCACACTGTTGTCATCAGCTTGTGCTCTATGCAGCTGTGGGGTACTAGTTAGGAATCTGTCAGAGGTAAATAGGAAAAGCATTTTATTCAGTCTTAAATTTGCTACAAGAGAAACTTTCTCTGCTGAAAAATAGGCAGGGGGTGCGCAAATCTAGTGATTGGATAACCCTGAAAATGGCTCCTTCTGACATCTCACACAATTTTCCTCTGGGTCTCTCTACACTTGTTGTCCTTGAAAGTTACAGCTATTAAAACCCCAACAAAACAAACCAACCAACAAACTAAAGAACCTGAGCTTTCATTCAAAGCAGAGAGTAATTTTCTGTCCCTCAGCTGCAGCAGAAAGCTTGAAAATGTCAAACGAGTGTAATCCAGAAATCAAAGGCCAAATGGGCTGTATTTTTGGTTTCCATACTAAGCCCTTTAACCGTAGTAACCACAGTTAGATGCCATGAATTTATTTTCCAGTACTCAACAAACAAGCTTTGCATCCAGCCAGTAACACGTGCATATTTTTATTACCTTATTATAGTCATATTTAGCAAAGCAGCCATTGCACAACTTACCATATAATATTTTTTTAATTCTGTTTCTTCAGAAGGAATCTTTCCCCTTCTTTCCCCTAACAGGAGAAAAAGATTACAGATTAGTAAGACAGTTTGTTGGTACCTTTAATTATCTAGATTTTCTTTTTCCCATCTTATAGTTTTGCACAAAGCAGAAGAAAGGAACTTGCTCTGCACCTCACGCCTGTGAGGTGGGCTGATGCCAACCTCATGAAGTTTAACCAAGCCAAGTGCAAGGTCCTACATCTGGGTCAGGGCAATCTCAGGCACAGCTGCAGGCTGGGTGGAGTAGAGATTCAGAGCAGCCCCGCAGAGGACGACATGGGGGTGGTGGTTGATGAGAAGCTTGACATGAGGCGGTTTCAGTGTGTGCTTGAGCCCAGAAAGCCAACTTTAGCCGGGGCTGTATCAAAAGAAGCATGACCAGCAGGTCAAAGGAGGTGATCCTGCCCCTCTACTCTGCTCTTGTGAGACCCTATCCTTGGAGTATTGTGTCCAGTTCTGGTGTCCTCAACATAAAAAGGACGTGGAGCTGTTGGAGTAAGTCCAGAGGAGGCCACGAGGATGATAAGGGTATTGGAGCACCTCCCATATCAAGACAGGCTGAGAAAGTTGGGGCTGTTCAGCCTGGAGAAGAGAAGACTGCGTGGAGACCTCACACCAGCTTCCAGTGTCTGAAGGGGGCCTATAAGGGGGCCTATAAGGATGCTGGGGAGGGACTCTTCATTAGGGACTGTAGTGGTAGGACAAGGGATAATGGGTTTAAATTTAAACAGGGGAAGTTTAGATTAGATATAAGGAAGAAGTTCTTTACTGTGAGGGTGCTGAGGCACTGGAATGGGTTGCCCAAGGAAGTTGTGAATGCTCCAACCCTGGAGGTGTTTAAGGCCAGGTTGGACAGAGCCTTGGGCAGCATGGTTTAGTGATAAGTGTCCCTGCTCATGGCAGGGGGTTAGAACTGCATGATCTTATGGTCTTTTCCAACCCAAACCATTCTATAATTCCATGATTTCACACACAAACACAGCCAAATGTTTTGGTTCTGCTCCCAGAACTGACTCACCAGCACTGCTGTGAAGCAGCTGGGAGCTGGAAGTGTAACCTTGGTATCGGTGTACCAGGAAGCATAAAAAGTAGCCTACCTTGGTGTCTCCAGTTCCTGGAGCTGGAACTGCTATGAGTAACTAAGGCAGGCTTTTGCCCACTGGGATATTCTTTATTGCAGCCACCTTTTCTTTCTTACAAATTCTTAGCTCTGCTTGTTCTTGTGTACTTCTATCTGCTTGTCCTCTGATTCCCTATCTTAATCTCTCTTCTTCTCTCTCTACCTCTTTTCTTACACTATTTTTGTTTTGTTTTCTTTTTGTCCTTGAAAGCCTTTTTTAGACAAGATAATGATTTACATTGAAGATAATTGTTTCTAAGATATATAGGAAAATAATACTTCTATGCCTCATAGTGCACAATTTTTGCTGTAGAGAAAGAGAACAAAAAAAGTAGCCTGCTCAAGAATACAAACATCCAGAATCTTTGTCTTCATTTCTGTATTATGATGGGCAGAGTGCAAACCTTCTGTTTTCCCACTTCTATTTGAAATGCTCGGTGGTGCCATCAGAGAAGACAGTGCCTCTCTGCCCTGCGCTAAGGAAAGAGAAAAATATAGGGCAAGTAAAAAGTTCAAATCCCAGTCTTGGCAGCAAAAAGTCCAGCTTTTCACCTAATCCATTCCCCTTTCAATGTTACGAAGAAGTCTTGCACTGGGGATTTTAGTAAAAATAACAGAGAAAACTCTCTCCAACTTCCCAAGCTGTTTCATCTCCATTATCTATTTTCTCTGACCTTGACAACTTGAGTCTTGTTTTGTCCGGCTCACCTTTTCATTTTGGCCTTCAGACAGAATTCTATATACCTTTCCCCACGTGTCGCTGGTGCATCTGGCAAGTCCCTTATCTCAAATTCTTTCATTATCATCATTCAACTACTCTCTATTATTAGGTACTCAGAAATTGATTCCCACTTTCATCCTGCCCATTGCACAAACATCCATTTCCAACCTATTCAGTTTGCCAATAGATATGTTCATGCTTTTTCCACGGGGACATACAGCTTCCTTCATGCTGGGAAGAAACTGCCCTCTTTCCATTATCCCGGGTCAAAATCTTCCTTGAGGCTTAACTTTGCCTTGATACTTCTAAGGAATCTTGACAAAAGTTCAGCTATGTAAGTCCTGCCTCCCTAACAGAACAATAAAACATCAATATTTCCCTGTACTTTGTGATCTGTATTGTAACCATTTCTTGCTTCTAGTCTCCTATTGAGATTAAAATCTGTTTTAGATCCACATTTTAAAAGTTCTTAAAGTCAGGTCCTGGCTTATGTGAAAGGTCATAAGTGTCACCACAGAAATTATGAGGATGGATGAAAAACTGTCATTCTCTCCTTCTTACAGAGAGCTAAATCAGGAAGACAGTAACACAATTGTGACAGAGCTGGCAACTTAGCCTCAATCTTCCGAATTCCAAAATGGGCTTTCCATATGAAAACAGCCTTTCTTCCTTACTAAATGTGCATTGGAACTGTGCATCGCATCTCTCAATGTTATGCTGTGTCATTGACCTGAAGTCATATTATTGGAATTTCATTGCCATTCCTTACTGTCAGTGAAGAGGTCTTTTCACTTAACCCTTTACCCATGCTGCATTTAAGCAAATGGTGTTGTTCTGCCACTTTTCAGAGGCCTACATTTATCATTCCAGGAGTGAGAGGCAAAAATAAACAACTTATTCATGTAATCAATATGATGGCAAATTTTTTTCTATCCCTTATTCCCCTTTTCTCTCACAGCACTTCTCTTCATGCTCTCAGAAATACCTTCTAGGGATTTTTTACCCATTTAGATATTCACTTTGCAGTGCTCTCACTCCTTTGCTTATAACAAAGACAGATGTGCGTTGATTTTTGTTAAGCTGCTCAATTTCAGGTGTAGTGTCTTATCTATTTATTTTACTTGCAGCTACTGAAGTGTAAATATGGGCAGTATCAATATTTCATGTTGACTGTCTGTTTGTTTATTGTAATACCTTACCAAACTACGCATACTGAGAAACTTTAGTAGTTTCCAAATTGCCAATAAGCCCAGTTGATTTGCATGAGTTTGCACTGGAACTTAATATTATTATCATTATTAATATGTGTACAGTAGACCCCAAATCTGCAAAGAGCAAGTGTTTTTAATAAGAATTTTTTTCCAACTTTTAATAAGATGAGCTGTACCTACACTGTGTTATAGCAAGACCTGCTTTAGATTTATAACATCTATGAATGGATGGATTTCATTTTGTCTTTTTAATAATAGAATAGATTAAGGCAGAAGAGAGTCAAACCAGCATTTCCTGATGTACATGCTTAGTTCCGTGTGCCCTGCAACCTTACCACTTGCTTTTATCTTAGGAAATATTTGCAGTGCCTATAACCCATGGAGACTTACACACATAGAGAAAATCATACCACTGATTTAAGGTTCTGAAAACACATCTACTTTCAGGAACTGAATTTTACCAAGAGCAGCTTGTTCTTTGCAAGCTGTGTTTCGATGCCCAGGACATCACACCACACTGGCACTCAGCTGGTGTAAACTGGAAGGGTCCATTAACTTCCCAGTGGGGAGTTAAGCGTTACCAAAGTGTGATCTCTTAGAAATGATGCAGTTCAGGAGGACAGTCCATGTAAGTGTGTAAAGTACTCTTTTTTTTTTGTAATAGCAGGAGTGCTAACAATTCAGCACTGTCAATATAAAACTTGGATGATTGTTTCCCACCTATTCTGTCTGCCCAAGTTATGATTGAGTATAATAGCTGTCCTCAGTTTCCTCGGTACCAAACTGATGTGTAAAGAGCTGCACTACATTATAGCCACTCAGATCTGCTAGTGTCTTTTCTGTCTATGGGAGGGATGCCACTACCTGTGGTGATGCAGTGCATTTCTCTCTGGAGTTTGAAATCACAGGCACTATTACATCTGTGTGCTATAAGAAGACTTGAGTACACCAAGCCTCACAAATTAACTTTTTTAGGTATCTTACTAGTAATGACTAGGTTGTCTCCCAGATCATGTGCACATGCAGGGTGAAACAGCTATAAAGGAAGACTTGGGTGATCACTTCATGATGCAAATGTCCACATCTATCTAATATTAAGTGAGAAGATTTCCTCAGTTGATATCTAGAAGTTTGGAAGCCAGGTCGCATTGAGTCCCGAATTGCTGCAGTGATCTTAATGCTGCTATGAATGAGAAAAAGATTGGTTCAGATGGTACTTTGAATCACTGTATTTTATTAATATGAATCAAATCCCATACCAGCTGAAGCTAGTAACTCCGATTGCAAAGTTTGTCCATTAAATGTTGTATGCATTCTTTTCTTGTTTTAGGTTTCTAGGATCAACAACAGCTATGACTGGTAATTTATTCCACAGCTCTCTTACAGTTCTTATACTGGAGCTAATAATCCTAGATATAGCTTAAACTATATTATTTTCATAATTTAAAACTTGGCAGTGCAACAGAAAAATCATTCTTACAGAGAGTCATCAGCAATAATGTTATATAAATTATAAATGTATTTAATAATACAAATGAATCAAAGAATTTCTATCTGAAATTGAATGAAAAATGAGTGGTAAGAATTACTCTTTTACATATGGCAATGCTTTGCTTGTCTTCATTATAAGTTGATGAGATCTGCCTTAAGCTCAAAGGGGTATAGGTAATTGCAATGAGTTATAAATTGAATGAGTCAGCAGTAGAGGGAGTGATAGGAGAATACAAGCGCGAGAGCAGCTGTTGGTATGTGTGAATTTGCATGGCTTACATATCAATTTGGTTGTTGCTGAGCTAGTTATAAACTGTCCATACTGGCATTACTGAACAGAATGCTGTTTGCTCTACACAAATTAGCTTTGCTTGGCGCCTAATACATGGTTCTTCATCTAAATAATAAATGCTCAGCCATTACATCATTTTCTAAACATTGTTGGGGACAAGAAAGACATCTTGTACTATAACTTGTGAATGGCTTGGGAGCCATTCTATTGAGTTCTGACCAGGGCTTATTTCAGGTTATGAACCACATACAAATGTGGAGATTTGGTGCAGAAAAATAAACCAGATGGGGAAAGCTAAGAGTGGCCATAACCTAATACAATGTACTGCCCAAAGAGGTAAGAATATAATGGGGTTTATCAGAGCTTATGGTTAAACTAATCCATGAGACATCTTGATCGTAGTCATGAATATAACAGATGCCCACACTGTTCCTTTCCTTAGTAAGTCTAGATGAAGAGGCAGAGTAAGCCTTCAGCAAATTTGCAGATTATGTGACATTATGGGAAGAGGTTGAGATACCCAAAGGTATATACAAAAAGGTAAAGTTTCAGACCAGAGGAGTCTGGAGGACTGAGTCAGAAGAGAACTTACAAATTTCTCTGAGGAGAAGCAGCCAGCATGTGGGCTGAGAAGTGCTGCAAAGTCTTGTACAGACCTCTGGCAAGCAGAAAAGTCAAAGTTAAACTAGGTAGCTGGTTAATGCTGGTCAATAGTCAGGATCACAAGCCTCTCAGATGCTGTTAGAAGTGAGAAGTAGGATGAATTTATCCTATATCTATTATGTGGCACAGCAGGGTATCAGCACTGTGCCTGCAGGCCCACCCTGAGCTCCTAAATCTTCAGCTGCTGAGTGATTCTGCAAGTCCCCATGTAGATGTCTACACAGAGGAGACAGTGGGATTACCTGAGACAAGATGCTTGACAGAAGTCCCAGGCATCATTGCAACAAAGCATTTGCTTCATTCACCCAGGAACGCTCCAGATGGAATTTTTCTCTTAAGCAGTACCTAGACCAATTGATAGGCACAGCTTGTATGCTTATATATGTTAATTAACATCCTGGATGGAGAATCTGGCCATTGCAGAGACCCCCAGAGCAATGCCTGCTGCAGAGTTGACCCTTATACATAGATAAGAAACATGTAAATAATCCATTAAAAAATGTTCTGCAGATGCTGAAATGGTTGTATGGGAAAAATGTTGTACATAGCTAAGGTAGGAGATTTTTTTGTATGTAGTTAAGATAATCAGCAATAATGACTCCTGCATATCCTGCATAGCTGTCTGGATACATAGAAGTTCAGCAGAACAGTGGTTCAGGGAGTTTTTGCCAGTGTAGCTGCATAAAGTCCTGCAATAGACACTGTCATTATTCAGAAGATTGTCAAGTTCAAGTGGTTTGATTCCCCATGTGGGGAACCAATATCCAGTACCAAAACCCCAATAATTTTAGAAGGTATTTTAGTGAACTCTCTATGAGTATCTGTGCAATATGTCCAGCTACATTGTTCTTTAAAGAGAAACAGAACTGTCATTCAGATCAACCCTCACAATGCCCTTTCCCCATTCCTTGATCTTTGTCATGCTTTACATGCACTGTTCTGGACATGTCTTTCCTAAACTTGGAAGATATATCCAGCTCTCTGGACTTTGCTAAATGTAGATTCTCTAGTCACACCAGAGCTAGCTCATAGGATCAGGCTTGCTTAGGAACTAAATACATAGTTTGAAAAAAGGAGACCAGGATAGGGTATTTTTGGGTTTAGTAGAATTCTGTGTTTTTTAAAGGTAAATATTGATAGCACTGGGGAGCAGGAAATTTGAGTGTCTGTGGGGTGTCCACTGGTATAGGTGCTACTCTTCTAAAAAATAGCCCTTCTTGGATAAATCATGGAGATTAATATGTGAGCTAATATTTTTTAGAGGACTGTAAAAATAGCCACCAAATTAAAGGTAACATTTGGATCATAGGGTGGATTTTGTTTTAAGAAGTACATTCCAATAGTTTATTTCTAGATTAATAGACTTTAACAGTGGCCTTTATGATAACTTCTGGTATAAAGTATTTCATTAATGTGAATAAATATAAGAAAATCTGTGATAACTGGACGTTGCTAATGAAAAAAAATGAAAGAGAAAAAGATGCCTATAGCACTTTGCACTTTTCTTCAGTATTAGACTTGTTATCATGCATTATGGAAAAAAAAGGGTCTACCACTTCTTTAAACGTGATTTCTCACTAGAGAAATGCGGGAAAAGATTCATGATGGTTGAATGGAAAGAGCTGACAGTGAATAAATAAAAATAGCAAAGTGTAGGCAGATGCTTTACAGAAAACCAGCAGAAAATCTGAGACCATGTAGGATAGAAATGCATGAGCACTGGTACAACTTTGTTGCTGGGTGTACACTAAGACTTCCTGTAGAGCTGCAAAGCAGAACTGAGTTATCTTGATGAGAAAAGGTGAACACAAGAGTCCTTTCCAATTATCATACCAGGATTTGTTGAATCAGGATTAAGGCTTCATGGGGCTCACCCATGAACACTAAGTTTTGTACAGAGAGGTTATAGAGGCATTACATAGATAATGTTGTTAAAAGGGAAACAGAAACATGGACAAGTAAAAAAACAAGCATGAAAGGAATAAGTACCGTTTTGTCAGCCATGTCTGTGGGTCATCCCATGTTCATTCTGCACTAAGAATTAACTAGATGTGGAAAAAAAGTGCAACTATCAACTCATCTGGATGCAGGAACTTAGTGATACTGTTTTCCACTTCAGTGGCACCACAGGAGTTAGTTACATCTTTTGAAATACTACTTTGCTGCAAAGTTTTCAATAATTCTGCCAGTAAATAAAATGTCAGTCAGGAACTGAAATGTCAATATAACCATATTCATGCAGATGGCCTTTAGAACACCATAAACCACTTCTCAGCTCCCATATGTGCCATGATGCTAGAAGACAATACAATTTTTGAAGCTAAAAGAGGATATAATTTTTTTTTCCAAAGTAAAAATCTCACCTCAGGTTTTTAGAAAACATTATATACACACAAATCTGGATACGTTTACTTAGACACACCAGAGACCACTTGCTAGAGTGTTTGCAACAACACTCACAAACCAGAATACATTTGTAAGAAAACAGACTTGTGAAACAGAAATGCTGGGGAAAGAAGCCAAACTGGGTATTGGAAGAAAAGACCTTGTTTATTAAATTGAAAATAAAAGAGAAAATGTCTGATGCTACATGTTTAAGACATGTAACTTGCCTTGACTATGACCTGGAGTCATTGCTGGACACATTAGTAAAAAACTGGACAAACATTGAAACTAATTATATATTTCCTGGGGAGGAAAAAAAGATGTTGAGGGAGTGCTTTTGGGATGAAGAACCAGCTGATGGAGATCAAAGCTGTTAAGAGCATGAGATTAAAAAACCCCGATTTGCACAGCGGGTAGATGAAACAAAAGTGTTGTACAGCATATCACACGAATCAATTCTGATTGTCCGAAGTAATGAAAGTGCATCTTTTATTGGAGAAATGTAGACAAATGAATAAGGGAAAGCATGGACTGCACCAGAAAAATAATGGTAAAATACGAAATGAGATAAAAGAACAATGTGAGATTTACCAAAGTGACTGCTTGTCACTTTTGCAATTTGTTATATTCCTGTTTCAGCTGGACATCATGAAAGAAAAGGCTATTTAATGATTCAAGGTGAGAGGGGGCAGTTTCACAACTGTTTTTTATAGATGAGCTGAAGCTGTATGTCTGGAATGAGGTAGAAGTTAATTCTTTGGATCGCTTTCTGAATATTAAAGAAAGAATCTGGCAGGACGATAAGGAGAAAGTTAACAGTCTATAAGATAACGGAGACTTTCTGACTTCTCGTGTTCATTGGAAGGCTGAGGGGAAGGGCTGTGTGGAATCAGTGATATTGAGAAACATGGGTGTGTAATTATGATTGCTATAAATATAATTACAGCCAAATATATAAAAGATAAAACCGAACTGACTGGATCTTGGATCAAGTTCCAAAACCTTGGACAGTACAATTCTGCTAAGAGTCACTTGTTAGATTGATTTAACTAGAAGATACATATGTAGAAGAGATAAGTTAAAAAATTATTTGGAAAAAAGTGTCTGGGGAAGAGGTGGTTGATTGTTTTCCAATTGTTCTTATGAAATACAAATAAAATAACTAAAGTAAATGAGTAAAGAACAGTTGAAAATGGAAAGGATTAAATTTACCTTGTTAAACTTGAGATATCTACAAGTATATCTTCATTTACACTAGCTGTAGTCACTCCATTTACAGCAAGTGAAAAGAAATGGACATTTCTAGGACACAATTCCTTTCACCCTAATGAAGACATTGAAATTAGGCCAGATGAATTGCACTAAAGTAGTGACTATGTCTTCCCAATGAACACAAAGAGAATTTAGATGCTTACTTCATATGTAGATATCTACATTTGTAGACATTTCGAGTCAGGTGATATGAATCTCATTCTATGACTTTATTTAGGGTGGCACAGGAGCACACTAGTCACAAGATATACTAAAGCAAAGGCATTGGATAAGAAAGGATTCTTAAAGATAGCCAAACCCAAAGACTGATACTCAGATTTAGCACTGGTATATGAAGTTGTCAGATAACAGTATCAAACATCACTGAGTCAGGAGTGTTTCTCCCTAAGGTATAGAGCTCAAGCAGAAAATAAGTATTAAAAAATGTTAAAAAATATTCATGTAAAAAAAAAGGGATTTTTCAACCATTCCTGCAATTCATTGTGAAGTGTGTGCTACGTGATGTATACAGTACATATAAAAGAAGGGAGAAAGTGCACTTTGTCATAGACTTTTATCACTTTGATGAAAATGTTCATTTGATCGGTTATGTTGAGACCAGCAAAAATGTATCAGTATCTTCATCAAGAGCTGAGAAACAGCTGGGTAATTAAAAACATGAGCAAAAGGCCAATCCTTTTCATCTTTTGGGACTTAATGACAATCCTCATGGCAAAACTGTACAAGCTGGGATTGGACCTGTATTACTTTCTTTTCCTGGTATTATCCCCATCCCTTTCCATAGGAAACTGTGATGGAAAGAGATGATCATAGCAATAGTAGTTAAGCTGGTAATATTAACAAGATCAGATACAAGCGAACATACGGTGCGTGTTGAGAAAATGTACTTTTTAAAGCCTTTCTGTTGATATCAAGAATCACAGTTTAGACACTGAGTAAAGAAAAGAATCTCTTCTGGAAGCACAGGTATTTCATTCTTTAAAAGAACTAGAAGACTGTAAGTAAAAACCTAGAAGATTGTAAGGAATTTTAAGATTTCAAAGGTATTCAGGAGCTGAAGCCTCATTACAATTGAAGGAAATATGTTTGGAGATACGTGCCTTTTTTTTTTTAACTATGAGACCTCTATACCCTCTTCTTATAGCTCATATTCATCAGGTCTTCTAGAAGCTCATATTCATCAACCATCTGGTATAAGACAGCTTGAAACTTCCTTAGAGGTTATATTTCAAGCACAGGAAACCCATCAGTAGCTAAGACACAGCTTCTTAATTTCATCTTTCTATCCCAATGTATATATAACTTCTTTCCTTCTGTCTCCTTCCTCATCACTCTCTTCTTCCAAGATAAAAAAGTAAGCCTTTAGAAGAGGCAAGTAGTTAGCATATCACAAAGAAATCTGTGATTCATTATAGCGCCTGGACAAAAAGTAAGCATAGTTGTGCAGGTTCTGTGGGTGTCACAGAGAATCTTGGGTGATTAAAGGATCTGAAATTGTCAAAATAGACTTGCACTAGCACAGTCACACTTCCTTCATATTATTAGGGATATTTCCCACATTACGTAGGGACAAAACAGAGAGGTACATAAAATTTCTTCAATGGGAAAGGTTTCTTGATACTGGATACCATTAGGCATTTGTTGCAAACTAGATTTGCAGCAGGAAATGAATACAACAGAACTTGTCACCTTGGAAATAGAACTGTGGAAAACACATTAACATATGCCTGTGGAGTGATCTTTCTCTAGCAATGAGAATTCAGCACTGCAGTATGTAAAGCCAAATTATTTCTGTGGATAGTCTTTATTGCAAATGTCTTCTCTTGTTTTGTTAGTAAATAGCTTACAATTGGTTTTGATATTCTACAAGTTTATTATGTTTATTATACATAAGAATTTGCCAAACAAATGTACTTCTAAGTAATTTCCAAGCTCTGAATCATTTGCTAACTGCTTTCTCAGATGCTGTTCTGCAGATACAGTCTGTCACATACTGGTATTAATGGAAATTATTCTACACTGGACTCAGGGTCAAGCCATATCCAATAGTCTGCGTGAGTTTTATTATGTTGGTTGCTCACATATTTATTCTAAGACTTGATTATGTGGCGGATATTAAAAACAAGAAATAAAGAGGAATGAATAATAAATCATACACTTTGCTATTTTTAAATTAAAAAAACGTGTCGGATTTAACAACATCTCAGGATTCAAAAACCTTTTTGCAATGGAAAAGCACCTATTCTGATACAGACAAATAAGTGACAATACCTTATAAACCAAGATAAATTGGATGCCACACTTCCCTTTCCTGTAATGAATTCAGAAACCATGGACAGCAGGAGCCCTATTCTGCTTTGATCTGGGAAAGTTAGTACAGCTTAAAAATTTGCAACCTCAAAACTAAAACATGCACAAGGAAAGACATGCAAGATGCAAGCAGAGCGAAAAGAGTGATGACATGTTCTATAATTTTTTGAGGATAGGGCAGATTTTGTCAGAGAGGAATAAACAGCATGGAAAGACAAAACAGGAGATAGAGGCACTGTGATGAGGTGAGTGGAACAAGGAGAAGGATTTCTCATTGACTTGTCTTTATTAATTTATGTAAAAGGCCAGACTGACTAATTTCTTTTTCTAATTATTCCTAAATCCTTATATTAACTACTCTACAATTTCAGGCTATTTCCAAACTTTAAAGACCTGTATCTACATGGATTCATTCATTCCCATCTCTCCAAAAGCAATAAGAAGTCCAAGTATCTCAGTAGGTCATAAAAAGGGGTTTTTCTAATATGGAATGATTTAATTGTAAAAACTTATATAGTTTTCTTACTAAAAGAAATGATTCAGTATTAAAAATACATGGATGGATGGGTCACCTGACTCTGTATTGACCCACCCTGAAGCAAGAAAAGAAAAGCTAACGGATCATATAAAACGGAACAGCAAAGACACTTAAATGCAAACAACATTTCTGTCTCTTTTAAGACATTAATGTTGAATACTATAATGTCAGTTCATATTTTGCCTTCAATACATTCATAATCAAATCTTCCCCATGCTTGCTTTGAATCAAATAGCATTGCTTTGTTTCTCAGAACACTCATGGAATATCAAAGGACCTAAAGAAGAATAAAAAGGGGTAGAATAAAAAAATGTAGTGAGTTATAAATGCAATATTGTGACCTAAATAATGTGAATCTTCCTAGAGGAAAAGTTTTAAAAGCTGTAAATTCTTATATGTATTTCAGAATATGATGGCAGTTACATCTATATTTTACTGATGAAGACAAATAAATGTAGCATATGTCCATGGACAGAAACTTCAAATGCTAATCTTAATATTATTTCAATAAGCGAGTGCAGAAAAAGTGAAACAAAAAGTAAACTGTGATTTTCATATCAGGTGGCATTTTGTGCATATTAATACAGCACTATTTAATGGAAGAGGTTTTGTTAGCATTCTGTCTTGAATGATGATATGCCTATGTTCAAATCCATTGAATATCAGTTTGTAAATTTTGTTTGCTACCTGTAGTTCCACTTGTAACTAAATAACTCTGATTTCAGAAAAAAGATTTTCCAGGAGGTAAAGTGTTGTAGCTGAAAGCCAGGAATGATCATCAGATATTAATTCTTTTAAGATGTTTCTTTTCTATCCCTCTCACCTTTTATAAGTATAAAAAACATGCTTTGTAACTGATCATATTTTAAGATAGAAGACAATTACGGGACAGCTAAAGTGTCATTCATCGGCCAAAATATAGACAAGAACATATTCAGTCTTCTCCAAGTAACCTACTGGGTACTTTATATTCTTTCCAGCAAGCTAGATGCTTTCATATAGTTTGACTCATTTCAGATATCCTTTTTGGAATGAATTGAATTGTGCCCTGGTAATTCTTATTTCTCACTATTGCTTACAAAGGGAGCTTAATGTGGTTGGTGCAGTGATTCCATTGCCACTGTCTAAAGCAAGGTGAGTCGAGTTGCTTCCTCATCCTCAGATGAACAGATAGATTTTCCCAAAAGACAGCAATTAGAAATAAACTCACTCTTTTTATGTAACATGGAGCATTTGCGTCCTGGAACTCCCAGGACCCCTTCAACAGCCACAAAAGGGGCTTTAAAAAGACTGCAGCAATTGCCTACAAAGAACTGTGTGATCATTAACTGTTAACCTGAATCTTCAGTAATGTTTTATTTTCCCCATGAGCGCTCTTTCACTTTCAGAGTGAGCTCTGCTGTACTGTCAATCTTCCCAGAAAAATCCCGTTGACTTTGCTGGTGCTTTGGTACAAAACTCAACCTGTGCTTGCTAAAATGGATTGCAGAGTTATGCTCCAACTCCTAAGGTATAGCATGTATAAGCAATGTGGAGCTCTAAGTTTGTGTCCTGGAAGCATAATAGACAGGTTAGCTTGGTATATAGCTAGCATAAACACAGGCAAATACACAGAAGCTGGAGTTGCTATAGAATATCTATTTCTTCCATTAACAATCCTAGGTGTGGCAATTCCCTCCCCATTTACTGCAGAACTAATTAGCTGAAATGAGTAACATGTTTAAGCAATAACATGGCTATTAGTTCAGGTGTTACCATATTTAGGTGGAAATGTGGTTATCTACTTGTATATGTGCACCCTGTATCATGGATAACTGCACTTGTACCATGCCATGAAAGCATGTGCCTTTTAACCTAAGGATGAGCAAGCATGGGCTTTGCTGTATCTTCTGAAAAGGATACAGCAGAATTGCCTATTTCTAGGTGAAAAAGCCCACCAGCACTGTCAAATTATTTAAAATACTAAATTAAAGTAATTTTCAGTTGTCTTCCTAAGAGGGAAGAGGAAAGGTGCTAGATAAAACAGCCAGGGAGAAAATGCAGGTTAAAAATTTAAACTTAGGTTTCATAAAAAGGTAAAATATTAACCCAAATTTTAGGGTTGTTGGATATCCGACATCTTTTCCTGATAGAACAGAGCATCTTACTCCTCACCAGATCCTAGACCAAATCACTAACATCTAGTAAACAAAGCGTTTATGGAAGGTGTCTGTTAGGACACCAACACAATTCAGGGAGAACTGGTAATGCATTTATTGCAGGCGTTGTACATAATACCAAGCAGTATCTTAATGAATTCTAACCAGAGCTTAAATAGAAAGTTGAAGCTGGGGATGCAGAAATAGCATTGTTTTAGAAACTTGATAAATAAAAGTCAGTGATGAAAAGTAATTTCTATCAGAGGAGAAAAGGAACTGCCCTAAATTCTTGGCATATATCTTCTATTTAATGATTGAATTTCCCCAATATCTTTTCAACTTGAACAGTAATCAAACCTTTCAATATTGCAGACGTTGCAGAGAAATTAACTTAATACATATGGCCAGAACCTTACTAAGCGTTAGAAGCTTTGTTTGCATCAAGAGAAAATTTGGCCCTGAAAATTTTTAATGCTTTGTCTTCATATTTTCACCAGTTCCTTCTCTCCTTAGCACGTTCTATGATTTTGAAGCCCTGATGATGTCTTGATAAGTATCTTGAAATTTTCACTGATGTCACCAAATCAGATCTATGAGAAGCTGGTTCCAGCTTTATGTCGGTCTACATCCTGTCATTTCTGTGAATGAAAACTGATGAACTATGGTCGTCACAAGAACACTGTTTTAACAGCAGATCACAATTAAATCTATTTCTCTGTACTTCCCCATTAACGTTATCTTCTTTCTACCATTCATGGCATGTACTTTTCTTTCCCATCTATTCTGGACTTGTATCTACTGTTTTACTTAAGTTTATGTAATCCTTCTTGGTCTGATCCTTCTTGTTCTGTTTTGCTTCAACACTTTGGTGTGTTCTGCCATTCTCTGGCTACCTGACTGCATTAATCTTAGTATGAAACTTATCCAGAGATATCTAATTTGAGTATATAATTAAAAGCACCTCTGCTAGGTTCTGTCTTTCTAGTGAAAAGCATGTTTCAGCATTTTAATTTTCAAGATACAATATTTAACAATATATTACCAGAAAAATGAATAAAAACTTTCAGGTAATGTGTGATAGATAGCAGCTCGTGCATGGTATCACTACGATGAATTGAATCCAGGGTAGCAGGTTTTTTTATGCCTAATAAGTGACTAAAGCATAATTACACAAGCAGTTAAGATAGGTTAACTATAGTTCTTCCATGTTATGGTCAAGAAAGACATGAGACAATGTGAAAAGGAAATTGAGCTATGGTTAGAAGGGCCTTTGCTTATTACTTTGGGCTGTGAGTTCATGGGTTCTCACAGATGGAGAGGGGAAAAAAATGCAGAAAATATAGAATAGTAGTAGCAATAGATTCAAACAGGAAGTAAGACTGGAGTAGAGGCTTCTGTGGTTGTTACATAATTAGTAGAATTAGTGGGAGATATGTGCTTATTTTGTGCTAGTCCCTTCTGGGTAGCCTGAAAAGAGATCATAGAATAGAATCAGAGAATAGTTAGGGTTGGAAAGGACCTTAAGATCATCTAGTTCCAACCTCCCTGCCATAAGCAGGGACACCACACACTAAACTATGTCGCCCAAGGCTCTGTCCAGCCTGGCCTTGAACACCACCAGGGTTGGAGCAGTCACAACTTCCTTGGGCAACCTATTCCAGTGCCTCACCACCCTCACTGTGAAGAACTTCTTCCTTATATCTAACCTAAAGTTCCCCTGTTTAAGTTTGAAGCCATTACCCCTTGTCCTACCACTAGAGTCCCTAATGAAGATGTTCTACTGTAGGGCAAGACAGAACAGGAGCTTAAACATAAAGCTTTTATATGCTCTTCTTGCCTTTTTCCCATTGACTATAATATGATTTTTACAAGCTGGAGGTATTTTAGAGTCTGACTTCACATCTCTCTCTGCTGTGAGAACCCTGTGGTTGTAAGGCCAGAAAGAACTTCTATGACTGCCCAATGCCATAGGATGTACATATCAGTCACTGAATATTTCTTAGAAATTGACTGGAAGAATAAACACAAGTAATCTTATAAATATGCATCTCATATTTCAGATTTTCAAATAGAAATAGGGCCTAAACTCCATGATTCTTAATATTACAACAGACTGAAGAATGTGTGTATGTGTATACATAAGTAATTGGATTTTTTGCTTGACTTTTTAATAACAACAGGGAAACAAACTGATGGATTCTAATTAAATTTAAAAACAAAACAAAACAAAAGCACCCTGATCTCTAGCTTTCTGTTACCTATTTGCAGCAATATAGTTGAAGAGTTGTTGAAATAAATGCACATAAAGTCAAGAAGCTACAGGTCATCCTAAGTGATAGGTTATAGAAAATCAAGTGCAGTGAAATGAAAATGAATAAAACTTCTTATTTCCTCTTGAACTATCCAGCTGGTTAGTGATGAGGTCTGTGGAGAAACAGAAAAATAATTCTGTGCTTGAGTTACCTGACATTAGACTGAATAAAGCTTCTTAAACTATGCTACAGAGAACAATTACACACTAATGGCACATGAACTTAGATGAACTCAGGTTATCTTTTCCAAAGCTGATTCTTAGGAGGCTACTTTTTTCTCTGATATACCCATTAATGGTTTATAAAGGAGAAATAAAGAGAGTGAATGCAAAAGGTTATTAGCAGTCAAGGGATCTCTTTAGAAGAAGACATCCATTACAGTCTCTAGTACCTTGATCAGAATGTTACAATGTTTTATGTTTTCCTTAGTGTAATTACTTTTTTACATGTGTTGATATGTGGTTGTGTGTTAGAAAGCAACGTAGACAAACCCATGTAGAAGGTGTATCTCCGGGATGCTAGTGACCAAGTTAGGAAAGCTAAGGCCCAGTTAGAATTAAATCTGGCAAGGGACGTGAAAGATAACAGGAAAGGCTTCTATAGGTACGTAGCAAATAAAAGACAGACTAGGGACAATGCGGGCCCTCTCTGGAAGCTATCGGGAGAACTGGCTACCCTGGATTTGGAGAAGGCTGAGGTTCTTAATGACTTCTTTGCCTCTGTCTTCACTGGCAAATGCTCTGACCGCACCGCCCAAGACTCGGAAAGCAGATGCAGGGACTGTGAGAATGAAGACCTTAGGCCCACTGTAGGAGAGGATCAGGTTCGAGACCACCTTAAGAACCTGAATGTGCACAAGTCCATGGGACCTGATGAAATCCATCCACGGGTCCTGAAGGAGTTGGCGAATGAAGTTGCTCGGCCACTGTCCATCATATTTGAAAAATCATGGCAGTCAGGTGAAGTTCCTGACAGCAAGAAAAAGGGAAATATAACCCCCATTTCAAGAAGGGGGAAATGGAAGACCCGGGGAACTACAGACCAGTCAGTGTCACCTCTGTGCCTGGCAAAATCTTGGAGCAGATTCTCCTGGAAAGCCTGCTAAGGCACACAAAAAAGAACGAGGTGGTTGGTGACAGCCAGC